>NW_025110004.1:168860-320430 GCF_011392965.1 Frieseomelitta varia | reverse complement strand
ATTTCTTGGACTAGCAGGTTACTATCGTAAGTTCATAAAAGATTTCTCAAAAATTGCCAAACCACTAACCGATTTAACAAAGCTAAACAAACAGTGGAATTGGACAAGGGATTGTCAAAATGCTTTTAACACCTTAAAGCAAAAACTAATAGAGAGCCCTGTATTACGATACCCGGACTTCTCTGAACAATTCGTACTCAAACAACAGACGCTTCTAACTACGGTATTGGAGCAGTTCTATTCCAGGAAGGACACTCTTGTTGTTATGTATCAAGAACGCTTAACCCTGCCGAAATCAACTATTCTACGACCGAGAAAGAAATGCTTGCAATTGTCTGGGTGATACGTCGTTTAAGGCAATACCTGCTTGGAAGGAAGTTCAAAATACAAACGGACCATAAAGCACTAATCTGGTTAATGAATGTAAAGGACCCATCATCAAGGCTACTTCGGTGGAGATTACTACTCGAAAACTACGAGTACGAGATCGATTACAAAAAGGGTAAAGAAAATCAAGCTGCTGACGCCCTATCAAGAGCAAACTTCACCACCGAAGAATTAGAAGAATACGATCAACAACAAAACTCTACACCATGGACACGATTTGTAATCTGGGAAGCGACCGAAACCCCTTCAACTTCTAGCTACGTAGCCACCGACAAACAAGATGTGATCCTTACACAACGAGAAATATTTGACGAGGAACAATGGATTAATCACCTATATGAAGCTACATTCTGGAAACAAAGGCGAAACAAGATCTACATTACAATTTCAGAACAGTTCACACCTCAAGAACAGGAACGATTACTTGTAATGTTGCAATTCATTGCAAAAGAAAAAAAGAAGACCCCCATCCCAACAAAGCGAAATACAAACCATACGAGCATTCGAAGGAAAATCTCAACGACAGCGAAGAGGATGGATAAACGCAATTGGATCGCTCAGCAAGTCACTCTTCGGAACACTTGACGACGACGATCTAGAAAACCTTCACAAAGAAATGGACAAGATATACGATGGACAACATAAATTAGCAAGCAGCATCTCAAACCAAACAGCCGTGATACGAGTCTTACTGGAAGAAGTAAACAAAGAAAGAACAAATAATTATGATACACTTACCCAAACCGTGAGTAACGAAACGCAACAAATTCACATGATGCAAGCAATCGAAATTTTGAGCACTACAATTTAAGAATTGCGATACGACGTCTCCACACTTCAAACCGCGATTACCATAGGAAGACATGGAATTATAGACACACGACTACTAACACCTGAAATATTGGCACAGGGAATCGCTGGGATTCAAAATCAAAACTCAAAACAACCGGTATGGGATGGATGAAGAGACTACGCCCTAATACTCGACATCGCCAACGTTGCGATCACGCTCACGCGAGAACACCTGGTCTACCACTTCTCAAGACCTGTAACGGAAGAACCAACCTACCAGATACAACACCTCATTCCCCTACCACAGCCAATCGGACAACACCATGTTGTGGTAATCCCAGAGTCAGAGTGGATCGCAATAGACAAGGCTGGACATAACTATATGCAAGTCGACCAACTATGGATCAGCAACTGCAAACAACACGCCGACGTCAGGTATTGCAGACGAACTCAACCCACGTACCTCATCAATACGATAGACACTTGCGACAGCAAAATAATCAAAGGTAGCACAATAAATACGAGCGACAAAATTTGCATAAATAGTATATTTAAAATACACACAATAGCAATAATAGCAATACACAATGGTTACATTCTAGTACCAGAATACGCGCTAACAATACACGTAATTTGCGACAGAAATACTGCACAATTAGAGATAAGACAACCCACAATTCTCCGCATAACAGAGGATTGTTCACTGTTAGGAGACTGATTCACGCATCACTTAGCCAAAACTTATAGATTTGATCAGACTCTAATTTATAAATCCAACATCACACTACCCTTTAACGCGAGCGATATTCAGTTAATATCTAACAAAATACCCACATTACACGGAAATTTAAACACGGACACGTATAAAACACTCTCAGCAAATCTGAACCAAATTGAAAAAGATATCAATTTAGTAAAACAAAATCATAGAAGTAGAGGCTGGATTGAAACCGCAAAGAGTACGATAAATTATTTAGGATACACAGCCCTTACAATCGGAGCTCTCTGTTTACTATATCGACTAGGACTATTCTCACTGCCAGGTAAATGTATACCAAAAAACATTTGTATAAAAATCTTCAGTCCAAAAATAACACATAGGGTAACCGTAGAACCACCAGTAGTTTACAACACAAACGTCCCGAAACAACATGATGTACCACCTAGGTGTGAATCCTCTTCACCTACCCACATAGAAAGATTCCCAACTATCAACCTACCACCTTGCAGGAGAAAGGTGGTAGGTTGATAGTTGGGAATCTTTCTATGTGGGTGGGTGAAGAGGATTGGGTCTAGGTCGGGGGGTGTAACGACGAGTCACCATGAATCATATATTGACTATAACAACGACTCATCCACCAACAAAACGACGATAACAATATCCCACCCTTGCCCAAAACTCCGATAACACAAGTATAAAAGGGCCATCCCCAAACTCCTCAAGTCAGTTCCATTCCGCCAACCAAACGTAAGTGTTTAATTTATTGTATTATTCTATAAATAAAAGTTACGCTGGAATACTACGGTATTCCGGCTCATATAAAAAAAGTGTTCTATTCAAATCCTGCGTAACAGAAGAGGCCACTCAAGGTTAAGGACCATGTGCCGGTCCCAAGGTTTATGACGGATGCCCGTAAACCAGGGCTAGGGTATCCGGACGAAGGTCGGACCGAGGGATATATACCCGAAGGAGTGCACGGAGGGGCAGTCCGTCAGCAGAACGTCACCAAGTCGAACGTCGGAGTCAATCTAGCGCGAAAATATACACTTTGTCTTCAACGAGAAGTGCCTTGTAAAATCATTGCCTACACAAATTAACCAGGAAATCCCCACCACTACTCTGTACAGAACATTTATTTTAGATCGATACTGGCATTTAAATAAACTAACGGTATACGAACTATCAGTCACACCATGAAAAAAATAATCCAATGGAACATAAACGGATACTATAGACACTACGAGAAACTACAAATCATCCTCAAACAACACAACCCAACGATACTATGCCTTCAAGAAACTAACTTCAAAAACGAACACCAGCCAACTCTAAAAGGGTACGTCACCTTTACAAAAAATAAGAAAAACACAAACCACGCTAGTGGAGGAACAACCATAGCAATCATAGAATCAGTAAGAGCCAAAGAAATTCCATTAATCACGAATCTTCAAGCAATTGCAGTGGCCGTATCCCTCCCAAACCCAATAAACATGTGCAACATATACCTCCCACATAGCCTACCTCTACAGCTACAAGAACTAAAAGATCTTATCAGCCAAATACCATCACTAATGCTGATAGTAGGCGATTTTAAATGCCACAATTATCTTTGGGGTCCTACAAAAACCGACAGTCGCGGAAAAACAATAGAGAAACTACTAGAAGATCCAAACCTCATCCTTCTCAATACAGGAAACCCACTTTACAGTAAGTTCCGGAACACTCAGCCCAATAGACCTGTCAATATGTAGCAGCATGATAGCACAATGCATGGAATGGAATACTCTAGGACTTACACGACAGTGACCACTTCCCAATAGTAATTAACTATGATGACCACTACTTCTCGACTCAAATCCAACCAACGACCAAGTGGAACCTTAAAAAAATAGACTGGTTTAAATACAAAAAAAAAAAAAAAAATAAGTGAACTTCTTCAAAATCTCCCACAACACGATATTGACACAACCAATTTAAATAGCGCAATAGAAACATTCGAAGCAAGCATCAATGCAGCAGCACAGGAAGCATCCCTTCCAACGAAAAACAACAAAGAGAACAAAAAGAAACACCACATCCCCTGGTGGAACGAAGAATGCCAAGTTGCCCAAAAAGAAAGCCACCAGGCTTTTAACAAAAGCCAAAAAACATCTCACGACAGAAAACTTAATCAATTTCAAGAAACTGCGCGCCAAATTCCGAAAACTAATCAAACACAATAAAAGGCTATCGTGGAATACATACACTTCAACCATAACCAATCAAACCCCAACGGACGAAGTATGGAGGAAAATCAAGCACATCAACGGTAAAACCTACAATTCAACAATTCAATTCCTTGACCTGCGAGACAATAAATACGCAAAAGATATAGCAGAAGAACTCGCAAAGACCTTCCAAAAAAATTCCAACACTATCCACGACCCAACACCCGCCACGAACACTGCAACAATACCGAACAATAACACGCAAACTGACCAACATTTTATCACGGAATCTGACATAAACACACCAATATTTCTAAAAGAACTCACGTCCACGCTACAATTAACAAAAAACTCATCGCCCGGGCCAGACAACATCTCCAATACTCTTATAAAACAACATCCCGATGTTGGAATAAAATACCTGTTAAAAATATACAACTGTATATGGACCCAAGAAGCATTCCCAGACGCGTGGAGAAAAGCGATCATAATACCGATTCCCAAACCAAACAAAGACAAACACATACCGGAAAACTACAGACCAATAGCTCTAACCAACTGCCTATGCAAAATCTTAGAGAAAATCGTCAACAAACGATTAAGATGGCAACTAGAATCCAATAATATGCTCACATCCAACCAATATGAATTTAGACAACATAGATCAACCACAGACATCTTAATAAACATTGAAACAAGCATAAGTGAAGCGTTCCTAAACAATGAACATCTCATTAAAGTATGCCTGGACATCGAAAAAGCATACGACACGATACAAAAAACCAAAATCATAAACATCCTGATCTCGTGGGGAATCAAAGGAAACATGCTCACCTTCATTAAAAACTTCCTAAAAAACAGATACATCCAAGTTAGAATCAATGAACACCTCTCCAAGCCAACCATAATACAAAACGGAGTATCACAAGGGTCGGCAATCAGCGCCACCCTATTTCTAATAGGCATCAACGACATAACCAGCGGCATAAAACCTCCGGTCCAAGGTAATCTGTTCGCAGACGACCTTACCCTCACATGCAATGGAAAAAACGTTAACACGACAATCGGGCTAATACAAACAAGCCTGAACGAGCTAACCAGATGGTCAAAAATTCAAGTCTCAACTTTTCCCCCCAAAAAACTAAATTTATAGTCTTCTCCAAAAAACGAAAATTGCTTCAAAGTATACCGAAACTATGTATGGAAAAGGTCGAGATAAACATAGTCAACAGCATAAAGCTTCTCGGACTTACTTTTATGTGTACCAAAAACTGACATGGCTCCCCCACTTAAAAGCCCTCAACAGGTATGCTCCCAACGTATCAACATCATAAAACGAGAAATTATTGTTAAATTACACAAAGAAGGTAAATCATATAAAGAAATTGCTTCTCTTGTAAGCAGAAGCAAATCAACAATTCATTATATGATAAAAAAGTATAATACGAGCGGAAATATGTTGCAAATGAACAAAGATCCGGGCGTCCAAAAGAATTAACACTACGAGAAGAAAAATTGCTTCTGCGTGAAATAAAGAAAGATCCGTTTACATCTGCTCCAAAATTGGCAACAATGGTTGTTACAAACTTTTATATACGTCCAATTATGTCGAAGAATGTTATGGAAAAACAATTTCCATAGAGTCCCACGAGTGAAACCATACATTAGCAAGAAGAATAAATTATTTCGTTTAAAATTTGCCAAAGAATATATAATAAATAAGGACATAAATTTTTGAAACACTGTTATTTTTTCGGATGAAAGTAAATTCAATTTATTTGGGTCCGATGGTAAGAGAATAGTACGGAGGAAGCCAAATAAGGAGTTGGATTCAAAAAATTTGAAGTCTACAGTGAAACATGGTGGAGGTATGGGGCTTCATGTCCGCTAATGGGCCTGGAAGTCTCGTATTCATCGATGGAATCATGGACAAAACTAAATATTTAAATATTCTAAAAGAAAATTTAATCAATAGTGCCGAACAATTAAATGTGTCAAAAAATTTTTGCTTCCACCGAGACCCTAAACATACGGCCAAAATAGTACAAGAATGGATCTTAGATATTGTACTCCATACATTACCCAGCCCATCAGAGAGCCCTGACTTAAATCCCATCGAATTATTTATTAGAAGGGGAGAACCCGATAGGAGACTTAAAAGAAATAATATAACGAGTAAAGAGTCTTTAAAACAAAATATCCTAGCAGCGTAGCAATCTATGGATTCAAGTGTTACCAAAAAGTTAGTCAATAATATAGAAAATCGTCTTCGAGAGGTTATTAAAGTCAAGGGTGGCCTAACTAGATATTAAAATGCAATATAATCACATATATTGCATTCTATCATGACTATTAAAATTGCGAATACTTTTGTTATGCCTTGTATGTACTGTGAAAAATGTTATGTAATTTGTTTACTTATGGTTTAATTTTTCTTAAACTTTGCATACATTTAGCAAATGTATATACAATAGTAAAAAAAACTATTTGTTTCAATAAATTGCAATTTACTATACAATTTTTGTATAATCAATTATTTTTTATCATGCCGTTCGAATATTTTCGTTGCTCACTGTATATTTTACATGGTACAGCCAGAATGTAATTAGGAATATTGGTGCAAATAATTTTTGTATTAATTTCTTTCCAAAGTAAATATAGTTAAAAATCTCCGAAAATTTTTTTCATTGTATTATGTTTAATTTCTACTATTTATTTTTCAATATTACATAAATATACATTGACTTTTCAATCTTAATTTTATGTTTGTAAAAATGTATTTATGTAAAATAATTCAAGATATTGATACTGATTTATATACAAAAACATAATGCGTAAAAATACAAAAATTAGAACATACAATATCGTTCAAATTTATATTCTAAATTTTTTTATATTTAACTAATTCAAAAAGATAATTTCAATTACGTGATACGTTTAGAACTTTCAGTATATATAGTATTACGATTCAGTATATATAGTATAACGATAATTTCTTGCTTTTTTTTTTGTATGAAAAAGATAGTCTTCATAGGTACTGTCATCGCGAAAATGATAGTCAGGCTGCGATAACTAGCCTTGGACTTTCATATTTTTACCGTTAAGGTAAAACGTCTTTCTTCCTACACGCCCACTTGTTGGCTACACCTTTTTTTACCGAAGGAAAATACAAGACGTCTGTAAGTTACGTAATAATTTTCTGTTATTCTCGAAGTTTGATGAAATCTCGATAATTGCTCTTCGACTCTACTTTCGTTGGTTTAATTTAAATATTTTTTAAAATTTGAGTTAAAGGAATCTTGCATGCGACATTATATCAAACGACAATTACAGTGATTGAATGAAATTTTTGGATTATATAGAAATTAATTTATCTAATTAAATTATATTTTTCACATTATTCTTGTTAAAAATTCATTTACATTTATTTTTTATATTTCTGTTAACAGCTCTCTTCCATCTTTTCTTGTAATTAATATTAATTGTAATCGCGGCTTTATTGTACAAAAGCAATAGTTATATATTATTATAAAATATAGTTAAATTAAAGAATTTATTCATAACCAATAATTTATATATGAAATATTAAAATTAAATTTGATTAATTGATATTAATTTAAACATTGAGTAACAGATAAATTTTTTTATTTATTTAAATATTGGCTATAAATATTGAATGTGAATATTTAAGTATCGTGTATCAGTAGGCAACTTTTTCATTTATTTATTATCAAGCTTCATTGAATTTGATTCCTTAATTCCTAAAAGATGAGAATATTTGTGGTATATATTGTATACAACATATTTTTTTAGTCTTCGCATTGCAATGTATTCACAGTGACACGGTCATTCGAATATTTTCAATTACAATAAATAATAATACCATTGCACTACATTGTAAATGTAGGTGGGCTGTGAGGTTAAAATGGGGGAGCATGTCCTGCTGAGTTTTTGAACTCGATCTTTCTAATGCGAGAATTGATTAAACAAAATAATATCATCTTCTTACTAGGTAAATCCTCACCATATAAATAATTTTCTAATAGTGGAATATGACTATTTCAACAGTGTAAAAATATTAATATAACAGATTATTGGATAGGAATATTCAATCAATTTTCAGAACATTTACAAATCCTACATATAAATAATGTAATAATCTAATAGCGTAGTAATGCATAATATAAAATAAATATTTCTATAATTTAGATCTTGCATAAAAAAAATTAATACTTTATAGAAACAAAACATAAAATAAAAATATAATCACATGCCATATCAACTACTGCCATAACACCTACAAACCCTCTAAGTGGAAATTTGAAAAAGCCGATTAGACAACTTACCGCGAGTCCGTAGCATTTTCCACCTCACATTATACTGAACTAAACCCGATCCAACCGGCCTCAATAAACACCGCCCTCACCAATTTCATACGCATCATCACAGAAGCCGCTGACTTAGCCATTCCCAAAACTAAAACTACCTCAAGCAACTCAAAATCCAAACTCACTCCATGGTGGAATGAACAGTATTCTGAAGCGGTCAAAAATTATAAGCATGCCTACAATCATTACAAAAAACATAACTCTCAAGAAAACTTCATTAACTTCAAAAAGTACAGAGCATTATCCCGGAAAATCATCAAAGACAGCAAGAAACAGTCATGGTTAAGGTATGTTTCATCCCTTAACCCATCCACCCCAACCGCAGAAGTATGGAAAAAGATCAGATCAATCAAAAGAAACAAAACATACCACTCAATTTCCTAAAAGAAGAAGACAATGCCCCCACCACAGATCCAGCGAAGATTTCAGAAATACTAGCATCCACATTCCAGCAAACCTCTAGCAGCAACAACCACTCAAAAGAATTCCAGAAGTACAAACTAGAAATCGAGGCCAAACCACCATTAGTGCCAAATTCTGATAATGACCCACAGTCAATAGCGTCTCTCAACGAACCTATCTCCGCCCAAGAACTAACATACGCCTTAAGTAGATGTGGTGGTAATACCAGCCCTGGACCCGACAGCATTCCAAACCTTCTCCTTATCAAACTACCTCAAAACGCTATAAACTACCTACTCTCAATATTCAACTGCATATGAAATCACAATGTCTTTCCAGAAATATGGAAGAAAGCAATAGTAATTCCTAAAACCAGATAAAAATCCCACCGATCCCAATAGTTACCGACCAATTTCATTGACGAACGCAATGTGTAAGCTAATGGAAAAGATAGTAAACCATCGCCTACGGTGGTACCTCGAGAAGCATCACTTGATCACCAAATTCCAAAGCGGTTTTTGGCAATTCCATCCTACGATCACTTAATTAACTTAGAAACCGAGATACAGGAAGCCTTTGCCAACCAACAACAACTAATCGCTGTATGTCTAGAAAAAGCATACGATATGGTATGGAGACACCGAATCCTAAAAATACTACAAATGTACGGAATCAAAAACAACATCTTCAACTTCATCAAAAATTTCCTCCATACAAGGACCATCCAAGTTAGAATCGCAAACCATCTCTCTACATCAAGAATCTTAGAAACGGCGTACAAGGATCAGTCCTAAGCGTTAGCCTATTTCTCATAGCTATAAATGACGTGATGACAAACCTATTTAACCCGGTCAAAAGATTCTTATTCGCCGATGACCTCACAATAATATGCAGAGGAAGAAACCCACTCACCGTCCAACTTTACTACAGAACAGTCTAAACAACCAAAAGTGGCCACTAAATATTGGATTCAAGTTCTCGAGCTCTAAATCGGTAGTGATAACATTCAGTAAACGTTGGCTCCACAACAATATTCATCTAAGCCTCAACGGACAAGAACTAAAAGAGACATCTACAATTAAGCTACTAGGCTTAACCTTCGATTCCCGACTAGCATGGAAACCGCACATAAATAAACTTAGATCGGAATGCTACCGACGACTCAACATCCTAAAAACAATTGCAGCAAAAAACTGAGATGCAAATATGAACACTTTGTTACTAACATACAGAACAATAGTGAGAACTAAGATCGACTACGAATCTATCGTGTACAACTCTGCAAGCCAACAAACCCTCAAAAAACTCGACTCTATACACCACCATGCAATTAGGGTAGCAATGGGAGCATTCAGAACCAGCCCAATTATTGACATCCTGAGCGAAGCAATGGAAGTTCCTCTAAAAATCAGAAGAATGCATCTAAGCATCAAGTTCGCTGCTAAAATCTCTAGCACCCCTCAGAACCCTATGTTCTTAAATATTTCGACCGAACGCAACTACCACCACACACCCCATGAAGAAAACCGCATTCCCATTCTACAATAGAATTTCCAAATATGAACACGATCTCAACACCAAAGTTATCTTGGCAACCCCAAGAAATATACCTAATTTCCCGCCGTGGGACTGTCGCTATAATCACAACCGACACCGATTTACGCAAACATGACAAAAAACAAACCAATCCTAACACATTTAAATCCTTGTTCTGGGAGCTATCCCAGCGATACCAAAACCATACACATATCTATACAGATGGCTCAAAAACCTAAAACGGCTACTCGATCGTCTTCGAACATTCAACCACAAAAGTCAAGCTCCACCAAGACATCCTGACCACCTAACTTAATGCACTAAAACATGTCCTCGGAATCACATCTAAATACCACAATAAAAAATTCGCCATCTTCAGTGACTCCACAAATGCTATCGCCTCAGTTCTAAACCAATGGATAAACAATACAACCATTCACGAATGCCAAAGCGACTATATCGAATCATTAAAAAACAATAACTCAATTACAGTAATATGAGTCCGATTCCACACAGGAATTGAAATGAACGAGAGAGCGGACAACGCTGCCAAGGAAGCAGCAAATTCGACACTCCCCTACCACAACACAAACCTACCACTCGATTCTCTACTTGTCTACCTAAAGAAAAAAATCAAATACCATTGGAACAACGAATGGAAAACCCTAGTAAAACCGCGACTACTAATCATCAAAAATGACTTTTCCAAAAATATTATACCACCCACTCTAAAAAGACGTGATCAAGTCATAATATCTAGAATAATAATCGGACATACAAAAATAACACACAAACACATACTCACCAATGATGACCAACCAGTCTGCGAACGGTGCAAGACGATACTAACAATAGACCACCTCATGTTACAATATCTACCACAAAGAAAACAACTCAGAGTCAAGCCTACCCTAAAAGGTAGATAATCTAATGGACAGTGGATCATCATCAAGTCTAATACAATATCTCGCCAAGATCTATAACAACATATGAAAAATCCCTCCTTCTGATGTCACTAATAACCTAAAAAGTTGATGCGATATTAAATAACTGATTTAAAAAAAAAAGATATAATATTTTTAATTCTAATATTTTTATTTTATAAGTTGTATGTTATTATTATATACAAAACTCATTGTTATTTAAATGTAAATAAAGATAATTACTATTTGCCTTTGCTTGATATCATTTACTAATAAGATGGACCGGACATCTAATGCTATTTTATGTCCCACGTTTCAGGGAATTATATGACCTTCTTATCATTTTCATGTCACATTCTGTTATATCGACTTAGGCAAGTATTGCATTACAGCGCTATTGGTGGTAAAAATTAAAATCAAAACATATGGACAGTGTTGCCATTTCCTCATCGAAAATTATTTATTAAATTGAATTCAGTGACGAGCAAACATACATATGTATGTACATACAATAAATAAATGCAAATTTAGTAATGAGATATTGTTTAAGAAGCTCATAAAAACATTATTTTTTTAATAGATTTCTATGATTTTCTTTTCTTCGATAGAATTTTTTCTACGTGTAATTATAAATAAAAAAATATTAGCACACAATGTCGAAAAAAGATTAATGTTTCTTGAAAATTAAAATGTTTCTGAAAAATGAAAATACATCAAATTTTATACACTTGCAGCTTTAAATGAAAATATATCTGTTGTGCTTTTATGAAGAAAATGTTTAAGATAAAGTTGCACTATTTTTTTGTTTATTTTCATTATTTAAAATCGCAGCAACCATTTGTATGGATTATTAACGATTTGTGCACTATTTTAAGGCGCACATTAGTTGAAAGAATTTTTTTCAAAGTCATTTTTACAACATTTCAAAGTGAAAGTGATGAAAATTTAACATTTTTGTCAATATTTTTATGGAATTAAAGTTTAATCATTTGAATTTCATTCCAATTATTTAATCTGGAGAAATTTTTATTGGAACGAAACGTTTATCAAAGAGGTTGAATTTCATGTTAAAACAGTCACGGGTATCAATTGCAGTCAAGTGAACACAATAATCTAGGATTCACTGTGCAATATAAAATATAGATTTGTAGAATGATTTTGTGAAATAAATTACATAATTGACGTATATTCGAAAGAGTTGCGATTCGTCCAAATCGTTCGAGAGTTCGCAGCGAATTGCCTTTTCAATCTCTCCTGCTAATCATCGTTTTGTTTGACATAGCCTTATTTCACAGGTAACATAAACAGCAACCTTATTTCTTCTAGGAGCCATAGTCCTCAATCCCATGTTTATACTTCTACTGCCACGTGGGTTCTGTAGTATACTACGGAATTTTATAATTTTGTCAAGAATTTGATGACATATTTTAACGTACTTTATTGAAATTTTATACGAATTCAAAATGATATGTGCTCACTGCTTATCCTCATTCTTTTTCCGATTGCCTTAATCACGATTGTTATCGTTCAGAATGACAAATGAAAAGCGAGTTAAAGGGACAGTTTAGGATTTCCTGACAAAAGCATGGTTGTCAAATCTGAAAATTTGACATAGTTGCACATTTTTGTTACTGTTCCACCAATCGATTCTGTCTGGAATGATGAAGCAAAATAAACCGCTCGAACTCGATCAAAATTATCAGATTTAACTCCGTCAAATGTCAAATAGTCGTACCTGAATAATTTGAACAAATATTTAAAATAATTAAAAATATAAATCTTATTATAACTTTGTGTAAAAAATCATGTAACAATCATGTTTACTTTGAATTCTTCTCAAAATATAAAACTTTTGCTTTGATTATCCTGAACCTTTGTTTTTTTGAAGATATTCTTATGTTATGTAGCAAATGAGAAATTAAAGACATTTCTATTTTGTAAATTGAAATTCTTAAAAATTCAAACGTTTTTAAAAATATTGAGAATTTTTTTTATGACTAAAAATCCACTATAAAAATTCAAATTTTGTCTTTTTTCAATGATATCTTAAAATTTGCTGTAAAGGAATTCGGTAGTGTGTACATAGAATCCACGTAATAGAAGAAGAAAAACATAAACATAAACGCTAAGGACCGTTAGAGGAGATAAGACAATCTATGACTGATGACGATAATGAGGAGAGGCTGAACGGGCAGTTCAATATGAACTCTCCACGACGATTCGGATGAACCGCAATTCTTTTGAATATACGATTTTATAATTATTCCTTATATTGCTGTACAACTTTTTTCGCCATTATATTAAACTTTGATCATTAGAATTAGATGACGAAATGTTGGGATTTCTCGAATTTTTACCATTACGTTAGTCTATATATTAGTAATGTTTATATACGCGGAATTTAATGTATTTTTAAATTCTTTAATATCTCAAAAACTAAAGTTAAAATTTTATACTTGTTCGCTGCCTCGTCGCTTCTCTATAGTTCCTTTAAATGTCACGCGAACCGTCTCTCAGACCTTCGGAATTACAGCCCAATTAGCTGAATCCCAGTACAAAATAAAGATATTGTTTCAATTGCTCCTCTTCTGAGATGTTTACCGAAATCGAGAATTTAACTGTTCGGAAGATAATTTTACAATACCTAACGTATAAAAGATAACGAAAAGTAGAAAATGGTATAAAAATTAGGAAAATTAGTAATAAGAATTACATGGTAACAGTATTCCCAGTTGGCTGCTATTGTCTGGAGATACTTGTGCTTATTGAGAGTTGCATTTGTGTGTGTTTTTGTTTATTCTAGACACTCAAATTAGGCCTGGTACAGAGAGTGGTCTGAGGGCGGCTTTGGAAATGAGACGTAAAGTTCTTTTGTTTCATAAAAAGAAGGATAAAAGAATATTATATCTCGGTTCTTTCAAAAGAATGGCTATTGCGATAATTTGTCGCAAATCGGTTGTCTACATCGGGCCTAATATTAGCTGCTAATTGCTTGTTCTTATTTTATGTAATATACATATATAATAGATCTCGTAAATATTGAAGGAATCTATCTTCCAAAGAAATTGGAATCTACCTTCCAATTCTCGAAGTTAAGATTTTATACATAGTTTCATATCTTTGACAACGCGCTTCAAATTTCATCTCGATTGGTGGGAAAAATAAAATTTAGAATTAAATGAATATATAGTAGTCAATCGCCAATTGCCAATCAATATAATTTTAGGAATAATTAGTTAAAAAGTAGAAGCAAAAGTTAGTTAAAAAGTACTTTTAAAAACAATGAAGTGTAAAAAAACTATGTACTTAAAATATATATTAATATTAAAACAACGGATGTTGTGAGAGCTCTTTGTGATATATACATAGATGCATGATATAAAACGGAATAGTTTTAAATATTGATTTCTTGTATTGGAATCTGGAAACACAGACAAGGTATATGTATGTGTATGTATACCTCGTCTGTTCTGGAGATATACAACTGACAACACTGTAACGCATATTACATATAACGTCATTTGACTTATTGTTAATATTCGACATAGTTCTCCAATTCACCGTTGTTCAACCATAGAGTACGTTAAAAAAGCAGTGATTTATTCCTGGTCGATATTTCAGACTCTGAGACACGTAACCCCATTGGATGGGTCTATCCTATTAGACGATAGTTTTACAAGCCAGGGCTTCGAGTAGCGCGAGGTGAAAGGTATTTTATGAAATACGATCATAGTTTGTTAACAGATGCAAAGTCAATATGTCATAGGATTAGGGTAAATGAGGATGAACCTGATGCGAAATCAGGGAGCCTCTAGGACGGACACGTGCGGACGAACCTGATGCAAAGTCAGGAAACCGCAGGTTTGGTTGAAATTGCGTGAACGAATCCGATGCGCAATCGAGGAGCCACTAGAAAGTTGGTGAATAGCACAGACGAACTCAACGCGAAGCCGGGTAGCTGTTAGGAAGTTGGAGAAAATACAGACGAACCTGATGCGAAATCAGAGAATCGCAGAAAGGGTTTAGTTTTCGTGGACGAACTCGATGCGAAATCGGGAAGCCACTAGATTGGAATGAGCTCCCTTTGGAATAGAGAAGTGCGAATGAACTTGATGCAAAATCAGAAATTGGAGAGTCGCAGGAATTTAGGCTTAATGAATTAGGTCGTGATTTAATTAATAAAAATTAATATGATTCAAGAGGCAACGTTGTATTTATTAACTTAAAGGAATTGCTTTTTCAAACTTAAAGTTTGAAATTATCAGCTCGAATTTATGTGCAACACAAGTTATATTTTTTAGAATCATTAAGATCATTGTACATAAGTGTTTATGTCGCGGATAAATGAAATAAAAATGAGTTTACCTATTATATCATTGTTTGATTTTGATGCACTGACAATGCAGGAACTAAATTCACTTTTGAAGTGAAACTTTAGCTCAATTTTATTAGATCAACAGCGACTTTTTATGACGTTCTGTTAAAGGAGCGTGATTTTTCAGCGCCATATATACAATACTATGAAAATCTTAAAATTATAATAATGGAGTAAATCATGATTTTACGTTTATACATTAATCTTTTATAGAAAATGTGTAATTTTTTAAGATTTCTATATAAATAGAAAATAATTCACAAAATTTTATTTAACTTGATCGTGATTGTATCTCCTATGTCGCAGAGATAGCAGATGTTAAAAATCAAAAGCGTTTCTGTTTTCAGTTTCTCTTGAAAGAATTTCTTGAAAATATATTCTCCATCTGCAACAGAGAATTTCTCATAAAATTGTAAAAAGATATAGAAAATATCCACATCGATTTTTTAAGCTTTAATAATTTACATATAGTAATTTAGAGGCATAAAATTTAATACTTTTTTATTACTTTTTACTTAACACGTCATTTTTGATCCAAATAATGCATATAACGTGTAAATTATTTACCATAGCTTTAATAAGTAAAGATCTTTTAAAAATAGTGATCACAAAATTGATGAGCATCATTTTCAAGACCAAAATTTTTTGTTTCCATTATGAACCTGTCGCGAAAATGAAGTCTCCAAGAAACGCAAATAATTCATTCCCTTGAAAAATGTTGATAAAATTTCATTAATCCTTATAACTAATTTTAAAGTCTTTATAAATGTTTTAAAGTCAGATATGATATAAAATAATATCATTTATTATTGTCTACATATATTATTGTCTACATATTTATAAACATATAATATTCATCACTTTAATTTCAAAAATGATTTTATTTCCATGTTGAAATCGGATATGAAACAAATCGGACATATTCAATTAGGCCAGGCTCGCCCAAGTTAATATTTACGTAAGCAGTTCTAAATATGAAGAATGAAAAAAATATAGAGTGAATAACTAATGAGTAAGAAAATAGATATATTATCTTCAACAGTGCTTGCCCACATATTGATAGCAATAATTTTGGCTAAATCTCCGTGTTGTAACGTAAGGACAGATTATTGTATATCTTATTATTTATCTCGTAAATAATAAGAGAAAAATTTACTGTTTTTTATTATATATCATATATCATATGATATATATATATATATATATATATATATATATATATATATATATATATATATGCGCGCGCGCGCGCGTGTGTGTATTTAAGATACAAATGAGGAGAGAGTGATTCTACATGAAAAAATAAATCACACAAAGATAAAGAATGAAATTTTTTCATTTGATTAATTTTTCATCGTTTTCGAGAAAATCAAATTTGAGAATTTATCAAATACATATTTGAGTTTCGTTAATTCTAGATTGTACAGAAGAGGTTAATCGATAGGATATTATTTTAGCTACAAAAATTAGTCAAAAATTTAAAATAAAATTTTTTCGTTTAAGACCACATTTTTAGTTAAATTGGCTTACAAGTAGTAAATGTAAGCCAATTTAATTGTGTACTTCATAAATTTTTAAATTTAGTTTTCTCAAAAATGAAAAATTATATTCTACACTTTTGACTCATTTTCACAGGTAGAATAATTTCCTGTTCGTTATTTATTTCTGATCAATTTAAAATTAGCTAAATTCAAGCACGTACAATTGATAAATTTTAAATTCGATTTTTCTTGAAAATAGAACACTTCTTTAAATGTAAAAAATTTATTATTTATTTTCGATTTATCTTTTTATGTAGCATCAATTCTTTCTTAGTTGTATCTTTAATATTGGGACAATCTGTATTTTTATATATTAATAATACAGATATTAATTGCTTGTTAAAAAAATCGCAACCTTAATAACAAATTGCACAAGTTTTTATTAAAACTGCACGTAAAAAATTTTTAATTCAAATTTCATAAATAAATATATTTTAATCAAATTTTAATAGTTATAAAATAGATATGATTTCTAGATTTATACACATTTTAATATTTAGATATTATCTTTTTTTTGCAAGGGAATAGTATTCATCATATTTTATGATAAGTGTTCAAATATACGTAACAATAAATATGTATTAAAATCAAAATAGTACAATACACTTCTCTGTTAAAATTTTTTATTGATATTAAACAGTTTTTAACAAAAAAATTAAATATTACATAATGTTCATTATTATTCGTTTCAACGCGAACAATGTAGCTTGCTTCAATGAATTTTTTCAACAAAGTAATACTTAGAATGACTTTAAACTTTTGATTTGATTACAAATTTTTTCAAATTATAATTATTCTAAGTATTATATTATGTAATAAATAAAATCTTTATTAATTAATCTGTGAAAGGAAAATGATAGGATGTAATATCTTCTTTTTTAAACGATATTACTTACGAAGGAATATGTTAACGCGGCGTGTAGGACAGAACGGAAATAGTCATATAAAAATTAATCGTAGGGCCAACGAAAAATTGATGATACGTATTTTATGAAAGCGTATTCATCGTCAGCCAACACAGTGGCTGCGCACACTCGAAAGAATGACGGTGTCGCCAGACACACTTGAGAAGACATTAAGCTAGCTTCATACTCGTTTGTAACTTCGTATGTAAGTAGTATCTACCTACGTATCTTCACGAAGACGTTCACATGTTCTGCGATGATATATGCATGCAATCAGTCAAAGCTTCGGCAAAGCTGATGCATTATCTATTGAATCACCTCTTACGCCAACGAAATTATTTAAATACATAATAAAATTAATTAAATTTAAGTTCAAAAATATTGACGACTCCTGATGAAATAGAAAATAGTTACTTTGCATTGATTTTTCATCCAGGCGAACATTATACATTTTTAATCGCTCTCTAATTCATGTTATTTATTACTTTCATTTCATAAATAATTATAATTTAAAATCTATTGCAATTAATATGAAATATAGTAAATAAAATCGGGATTGTTTGTTATATTTGTTGATTGTCATATTTTGTAATTTTGTTCCTAAATACAACGAATATACTATGTATTTCGCAAATAATTATATTATTATGTTAAGTATTTATATAAGGAAAAGAATGAGGGCAAAATGAGAATACGGAATGAGACGAGACAATTATTATATTAACTATTTCACATTGCTAAAAATAAATAAAACAATTGAATTTTACATCGTACAATAAGTTAGCTTATTATAGTCGCAGACTGTTCATTGCGTTTTTATGCGTATTTACTGTTCATATGTCTTATAATCATGACCTTATTCTCTTAGAACGTGTTTTAAAAATTAACAATTCTCAATCGTATTATTTCTTGAATATTATCAGACAATTTCTTATATCATATAACAAATAAACACATTATAAATAAATAAAAACATTGTTATTCAATTAATTTCAATGCAATATTTGGGGCGACCTCTGTTTGTGTTTAAAATTTTTTTTTTTCAAGTTTACCATTAAGTTTGGCAAGTTTATTTTATCATATTTTGATAATCAGATATTAACAATATTGACAGCTTAAATTTTTTTTGAATTAATAAAATAAAATTAATAAATAACAAATTTTTACTTAATGTCTTTGTTAACTTACTTTTCAATTTCTTTCTAAAACGTAAAAAATATATATTAATTTTCTTCTAACTTTTTTATTCGTGATTTTCACTATTTAAGACTCACTATTATATCTGAGAATTATTTATGTAAATTATGGGCGCCTAAAAAATAATGAGTAATTTATTGAAAGATCCAACAAATTATGGAAGGAAGAACATTAGACGACCATGAGCACTAACAGAAAGACAAAAGCGAACTATTTTACGAAAAATGTCTAAGTTCAAAGAGAACTATTTTACGAAAAATGTCTAAGTTCAAAGAGAGCTCTCAGAGAAATTGCTCAAGCAGCCGGTGTTACAATAAATAAAAAGAATATGCTACATATTCTACAATAATCTCAATGCTTGAAATATAAAAAATTGGAACAATATGAAATCAGAAAAAAACCATCTAGAATTCGCAAAGATAAAAGCAGTGGAGGAAAATTATATTTAGTAACGAAAAAAAATTTAATTTAGATGAGTGGTAATTTTATTTTCGAAATTTATTTAATGTACGAAAGGGGGAAGTCATTTTAAGCCTACAACAAATGGGGCGATTGATATGCGTCATGATATAAACAGCAATCGGTTACCACGGAAATATAAATATAAATTAAATTAAATATAAATTTCATTTCTATATGAACAATTAAAAATACATTGAATTAATGAATGAATAGTTAGAAAAACACGCAGACCACATCACATAAATAAATTGGATTTTTCAACAAGATAATGCACCCGTCTATATATATATACATAGCTGTACATATATCTATATATGTATATGTATAAAATAGCTATATATCCGTACAAAATTATTTTATTTAAAAAAATATAAAAATTTAGAATTAACCTACACATTCTGTTGATTTAAGCATAATCCAAAATTTGGGTAGACTTAGCTAGAAATATTTGCATTATATGCAGGGGAGAGACAATTTGAGACAGCAGAAGAATTAAAAAATAAAATTCTAGAAGAATAGTGTAATTTTGCTCAAACAAAAAGAAAATAAATTAAAATACTGTTTAAATCAGTGCCTAAGCGTTTAATAGATATAATAATAATAGATATGCAGAAGAAAGGAGGTATTGCGAAAATATAAATTAATTAGTTTTTGTACAATGTATATTTGTACAGTGTGCTATTATTTTGTCCCATCGAATTCAACTTGTATTTACATTTCTTTCCCTAATTTTCACAAATTATGTCTATGATGAGAGTTTCTGTATGATTATGATAAGGCTATATATAAGATGGTGCTATATATAAGATGGTCAAATTATATATTCTCATGCGAATATCATCAAAAATAAACAAAAATAGCGAATAAGACTATTTGTTTGGCCCGAACTGTACAATAAAATTCTTTCATTTAAAACTTTGTTTTCAAGAAAATAGACTTTGAATATGTTTTGTTAAAAATTACCTTGGTGCACGTGTACTGATAAATGTTTAAATTAAATTTTTCTCACTATAAAATAATTTTCTTCGCTTAAATTAATTTAATTTAAATATATTTAAGAAATACCCAAAAATTTTATTAAAAACAAAATTATAAAATGAAATTTTTTTTTCTTATTTTTGCTTGTAGAATCATATCTCAATCGATTGTCCACATCTTGTATACAAAATATAAAATATCATATTATATAGTAATCATTAAATACTTTATTTATGTTTGTTATTGAGGATCTTATAATGCGATATGCTAAATGGAGACACGTTTGGCATAGCATATATAATTATTTGTAGTATAATATTAACTATATCTTTAAAACCTTATATTTTTTCAATAAATTTTCGGACATAAGTTTATATGAACTTTTTTCACCTAGTTGACCTCAGTAACACGTAGTCTAAGTTTTCCTAACCTTTCTGGACACCCTGTATATGTATGGGTACCCGACTGTTCGGGTCAGGCTTTCACGAAGTCGGGCGGGCTCGGGCGGGTAACCCGATGATTTCGGGTAGCCCGACTATTCCGGGTAGTGTGTCTATTTCGGATCGAGTTGGAAAAAGTTCAAATGGGATATGATATGCATTATTGAAATCAATTATTCATAATATTTAATATACATATATTTTTTTCTTCAAATGTAATAATATTTACTCTAAATGATAATGTAAAAAAGATAACTGCTCAACATTTTGTGATATTAATTTCGCTCGAGTTGGTGTTATTATATTTCCGGAAAATAATCTTTCACTCGTAGTATGAGTGGCAGATAGAGCAAGAAATTTTTTTGTAGCTAAAGACAATAGTGGGAACCTGGCTGTATTGCATTTCCATCAACTAACATCTATATTTCTAGCACTAAAAAACCATCGCGAAATACATACAGTGACTCTTATTAATATCTGGACATCATGCTATTCAAAATATTGTTGTGGACTACGATTGTTTATAATAGTAAGTTTGGATTAATTTTTTAATAATATATTAGAACATTCATTATAGTTTAGTAACATAAAGTTTATTTATTTATTGCACATACTTTTCTTAATATCAAACAATAAACTGAATTATGCCGAAATATAGTATGGCATAAATATTCGGACATTTAAAGAACTATAATATTTAAACCTGAAAATTGTTAACATAAACAATAATTAATATTTTGTTGGGTCTTAATTCCCTTAACTTCAATTGCATATCGCAGACGTCTAGGCATATTTCCAGTAATTTTCTTTAAATCATTGAGCGGGATATTCTTCCGTTCTTCGATTAATCGTTGTTTCAACTCATCTTTCGATTTATTGACGTATGACAATTAGTTATTTTTCACCGAGAAAAAGGAAAAACGTATCGAGAAATCGGTCATCTTTTAAAATTAAGTAAAAGAGTACCGTGGCTGATATTGTACGGAGATACAATGATGAAGACCGAATTGAATCAATTCCTTAGAAAGGTCAGCCACGAAAACTTAACGACCGAGACAAACGCATTATTCTAAGAAAAATAAAAGTGAATCCTAGTTTAAGTGCTCTTAAGTTAATTTCAGAAGTATATTTATTAATGCGAAATACATTGGATAATATTGGGAGTTGGATATGTTTCGCTAATCATTTATTCTGTAACATTTACTGGTTTCTGCCTCTGTATATATTACTGAATTAATTACATCACTATGCTTATACTTTAAGAAAGTATTCCGGTTTTTCGGCTTCAAAAAATCGATTTTTTTTACATTTCCTCAAAGTGCATGTTTTCGAGAATGTTTATGTAAAAGGATTTGTTTGAATTCGTAAAATTAGCGAAGTTATAGATGTTTAAAAAAGACGATGACCTGCTGGCAACGTGTGGCGCACAGCCACATGTATATATCGTTCCCTCAAATTCACTCAAAATTTGTTGTTGAGGGTCATGTGTTTTAAAGTGAAATTCCTGGTATTATCTGTTCCTTACGAGTAACGATTTTATTCGAAGAAAAATTATTCGAACACACAGTTGAGCATTATTCGAATAAAATTTTATTCAAAATATTTACTGAAATAATATAAAGAAAAAGAGTCAGGAGTACATTTTTTTTCAATTTTGGTTTATTTAATAAATTTGCTTTGCTTTTAATATCTAATAAAGCGGAATCTACTTCAACCGACCAACATTTACACACAAATGATAACGTAGAAATTCTTGTACTACAATTTTTTACAGATAATAGGAATGATTACATATCTCTGAATGGATATCCCATAATTAAAAATATATTTTTGAAATATAACGCTCCTTCGCCATCTTCTGTTCCAGTTTGTTTTCATTTGCAACGACAACAAATTCGCTTAAAGCAAACAGATTAACTAACAAAATGTTCGAACAAAAAATTGTACTAAAGGCAAATTTATAAAATAAACCAAAATTGTGAAGAAAGGACTCCTAATTCTTTTTCTTTACATTATTTCAGTAAATATTTCGAATAAAATGTTATTCGAAATTTTATACGAATAAAATTTTATTCGAAGAATTTATTCGAAATGTTATTCGAATAATGCCCAATTTTATATTCGAATAAAATCGTTATTCGTAAATATCGAATAATTTATTCGAAATTTTATTCGAAGAATTTATTATTTTTTATTCGAAATGTTATTCGAATAATCCCCATCTCTGATCCTATCCCCATTGAACTTTTTCCAACTCGATTCGAAATCGTCGGGCTATCCGAAATCTTCGGGCTACCCGCCCAAGCCCGCCCGACTTTGTGCGAGCCCGACCCAAACCCGAAATTTCGGGTACCCGCACACCCTTAATGTATGTACATACCTCGTCTGTGCCTCTAGACTTCGATACAAGAAACCAGTATCTAAAACTATTCCATTTTATAATATATTACGTATCTATGTATATACATGTAAGAAAGAATTTTATCCGTGTTTTTTGATAGTAATACACGTTTGAAATATATAATAATTTACACTTTATTATTTTTAAAAATAATTTTTAACTAACTAAATTCTTCTTAAAATTATTTTGATTGGCCATTTTCAACGATATATGTATTTATTTAATTTGAATAGCCACCGATCGAGATGAAATTTGAAAACTTCAAAGATATAAAATCTTGGCTTCGAGAATTTATTTTGAAAGGTAGATCTTAATTTTATGAAA
Organism: Frieseomelitta varia; assembly: GCF_011392965.1. Taxonomy (NCBI): domain Eukaryota; kingdom Metazoa; phylum Arthropoda; class Insecta; order Hymenoptera; family Apidae; genus Frieseomelitta; species Frieseomelitta varia. Next base: position 296,451 of record NW_025110004.1, on the reverse strand, counting down.
TTTATTATATGTGTATAAAATAAGAACAGACAATTAGCAGCTAATGTTAGGCCCGTGCAGACGAGCGATTTACGGCAAATCATCGTCTTCTTTTGAAAGAATAGAAATGTAATATTCTTTCAGTCTCTTTTTGATGAAACAAAAGAGCTATGTGTCTCTGTTCTTCCAAAGCATCGCCGTCAGACTGCACAAAGACTAACTCGACATCTATAACCAGAGGCAGTTGTTCCACGCCATTGGCCGCATGAGTTACTCACAATCAGTCTGCCGGTTTCTTCACCATGAAAATTAATTCTGTTTTGCAATAGGCAATACAAATTTCTCTTTCTCTCTCTCTTCCTACAGAGATATCTATATACACTATCTCTCTCTCTCTCTCTCTCTATATATATATATATTATATATTATATATATATATAATTGCTTATAAATTGTTTTTTTTACTGTAGCTGCTAAAGTTAAGGAAGATAGAAAAAGAAGTTTGTGCGTGCGTGCGTGAGCGCGCGCGTGTGCGGGGTCGCGACATTCTCAATACAACAGTGGAGGTTGATGTAGTGCAGGGGATAGCTCTAGCGATCAGGAAAGTAACAAGGGCAAGGACAACATGCGGCCTGCGGGTTGCCAGTTAGCCATCTCTAGTCTAGAATAAATAGAACAATGCAACTCTAAACGGTCGGGAACACTGTCACAATGTAATTTTAATTTTTATATCGTTTTTTATCTTTCGCTGTCTTTTGTACGTTAGGTACCGTAAAATTATATATATCGTTCCGAACAGTTATATTTTCGAATTTAGTAAACATCTCATTGTTAGAGGAGTAGATGAGAACGTTCGGAACAATATCCTCATTTTGTACTGCGACTCAACTAATTAAACTGTAATTCCGAAAAGTCCTGGAAACAAATCATGGATTTAGAGAGACTATAGCAACGGCGAAGATTTCAAATATATAATTTTTGTTTTAGCTTTGATTTTAGTGTTTGATATTAGAGAATTAAAAAATATTCTAAATTCTGCGTGTCTTAGTAATGTATAAACTAATGCAAAAATTTGAGAGACACTTCATTTTCTAATTCTAATAATCAAAGTTCACTAGAATGGCAAAGAAAATTGTATAGTAAGTTTTAAGATGTGATTAAAAATGAGAAAATTTGATTTTTCTAGACCATGGATTTTCAGTCATGAAAAAAATTCGTAATATTTTTAAATACATTTGAATTTTTACAAATTTCAAAAATAGAAATTTCTCATTTGCTATGTAACATAAAAAAATAATAAAAATCTAAATAATATAAATAATCATAATAAAAATATCTAAAAAAACGAAGGTTCAGAGTAATCAAGGCAAAAGCTTTATATTTTAAGAGGAATTCAAGTAAAGTGTTACATGATTTTTTTTACGAAGTTATGATAAGACTTGCATTTTAATTATTCTAAAAATTTGTTCATATTATCCAGGTAAGAGTGACATTTCGGAATTGAATCTGGTGGGATAATTTTATTCGAGCTCGAGCATATACTTAACTCTAAGACAACGAGCAATCATGCAGTCATCTATTTTGCTAGTTTCATCATTTCATGGACAGGACCAATCGGTGGAACAAAAATGTGGTAACCAAACCATGTCAAATTTTTAGATTTGACAACTATGCTTTCGTCAGGAAATCCTGAACTATCCCTTTAACTCGCTTTCCATTTGTTATTCTGCACGACGACAATCGTAGTGAAATTGAAAAGAGGATAAGAATGAGCAGTACATCAGTGAAAGTACATGATTTTGAATTCGTATAAAATTTCAATAATGTATGCCAAAATATGTCATTAAATTTTTGATAAAATTGTAAAGAAATTTCGTAGTATACTGTAGAATCCACATGGTAGGAGAGGCACAAACGTATATCCAGGACTATGGTTCCTAAAAGAGATGGCTGCTGCCTTATGTCAAACAAAACGATGATTAGTAGGGGGGACTGAATGGGCCATTCGAGTTCTTGAATGATTTGGACGATCTGGACGAACTACAACTCTTTCGCATTATATGTATGTCAATTATATAATTTATCTTACAAAATCATTTTACAAATTTATCTTATATTTTATATTAATTCTCGCAGAATGAATGCCAGATCATTGTGCTCGCTTGACTACAATAAATATCCGTATTGTTTTAACATTCAACCTCTTTAATAAAGGTTTTGTTCCGAAAAAACACTCATCTCGATTGAATGATTGGAACGAAACAGTTATTTAGATGACTAAACTTTAATTTTAATGCCTTATAAGATTATCGATAAAAATATGAATCCATTACTTTCACTTTGAAATGATCTCGAAAATAATTCTTTCCACTTTCAATGAATGCACGCCTTAAAATATTACAACTTTCATCTTGGACATTTTTTCATAAAAACAAAAATACAGCAAATATATTTTCATTTAAAAGCCGCATCCTGTATAAAATTTAAAATATAATATCTAATTATTTTTTATTCAGAATAACATGTAGAAAAAATTCAATCGTAGAAAAAAAATCGTAGAGATCCAAAAACAATACATTTTTGTAAAAAATCATACTATACGATGATAGAGCTTTTTTACACAATGCCTACTAAATTCGCATTTATTTATTATGATTATTATATACACACATATGTATGTTTGCTCGTAATAAAGTATCATCGGGTTCAGTTCAATAAATAATTTTCAGTGCGGAAACGGCAACACTGTCCAACACTATACTGCAATACTTGCGTAAGTCGATACGACAGGATGTGACACGAAAATGATAAGGGGATCATATGCCCCCAAAACCTGGGACACGAAAAAGCATTGGATGTCCGGTCTATCCTACTCTTAGTCAATGCTTGTAGGTACTGTGTCGATAATTCGCGTGATCCGAGTACCCTTGTTCACTTACGGATTATATGAAGACTCGACGTTTGTTCCAATAAAACTAGGCTGCTGCTATGATAATAGTCAGCGATTGTTCAAAACTGTCCATTAAGTGGTCGCAAGAAGGTTACCGCACTTTTCTAGTTTCTCGCTCTATAAAAGATGGCGCTGTCCGTCTACCGGAAATGTATCTTTCAGCGGAACGATTAAACAGGAGTAGGCGTCATTATACTGGTCCGAATGGAAGTAGATGTCGTTACTTTTGATTGCGTGGGAGTTGGTGTCGCTATATACTTCTAGCGGAACTTGGATGTTTTTATGAAAGATGTAGGATGATGATGATAAAGATGAGGTAGGGTTATAAAGAATATAGAAGATAGAATGCGCGTTTCGTCGCCGCCAGACTCATCAATGGAACTGATTGCAGTGACTTCTACCCCAGACGCTCGTTTGTTAGGAAATAGGCGCGGAGATCACCCATCCTAGAGGTGTTCCGTACGTTGCGTGCTTAACCTGGTAATCGCCATCGATCTATTGGCTGCATCCACTTGCTTGTGGTGTTCATATCTTTAGAACTTGTATGTTAAGGATGTGCTCGCCGCTACAAGTATATGGTTAACATCCTTAATATACAAGTTCCGTAGATACGAACTCCCACCGATGGATTGATGACTATCCTCAGGTTAAGCACGCAGTGTGCGGAACACCTTTAGGATGAATGACCGTCCATACTCACAAGGAGAGGTCACAACTGTTGGGTCGTCGATTTTAATGAAATTTGGTCTGTAGATTCTAAATCAAATATAATTTGACTATGTCCAAGCATTTCCGTTAATACTCATTATTTACAGAGATATTTAATATTTTAATCTTCTACAGATATACTCCAGAGATATACTTCTTTTTTTATATCTGCAAGTAGTAAGATAATAGCGGAACTCATTCTCACCTAGACCTTCACAGGGTGCGGACGTACCCTGCGATACTTGAGAGTTCGAGACAAGTATACCTTTGGTGAGTGAATAGCGTGGTGCGTACAAATGCAAAAAAGCATTAATAAAAAACAATAAAAAGAGGAAAAAAAATAGAAAACAGTGCAAACAAGTTCACCGCAGTGCAAAAAACAAGGAAGAAAAAAAAAAGAAAGAGAAACAATCCAGAATGGAAATCTAGGGTAAAGTCCCTCGGAGATATCCCCGAAGAACAAAGAACAAAAGGAAATTACATCAATAAAAACAAATCAATAGATACAAGTAGCAATTCAATCTCAAATTACGCCAAATGTATGATACAGAACTAGACAAAAAAAATACGACAAATACTAAACCAAAATAAATCCAACAAAAGGCTAAACCCAACACCGACAATCATATCATCAAAGAAAAAAATGAAACAGGAAACAGAAACACCAAAGAACCAAATAGAACAAAGGACACCAAATACAAAACCCCCAACAAACGAAGAACTAATTCAACAAAATGACAAACTCAGATAATAGAAAAGTTGCAAAAACGACTAGAAGAAACAACGACCAAACTGGAACGTCTCCAAGAAAACCTCCAATCAAAAAATGAAACAGTAGAAATGGATATAACACAAGAGAAAAAAGAAGAAGACAATCAATCATGGGTCACAGTTCCAGCATCCAGAAAACGCGAAAATAAAGGCTAAACCCAAACGACAACCAACCACAAGCGACAAAAAAGCGGGAAACCACCGCCAAAAAACTAGCCGTACCGTTATCACCTCCCCAGCCACCAAAACAGCCAGCAACACAGGTAATCAACCGCAAGCACAATCTATAGCCCAATTACAGACGCAACCCGTTACACTACCGAACAACACCACAAGTAACAACAAGCAGACTAAACCCCCACCAATAATTCTCCACGAAAACACAGTAGGACAGACAATAAGTATACTTGATAAAAAAAATGAAAAACTTTTATATAAAACGAATAAACAACAACAAAAGAATATTACAAACAGAAACACTAAATAACCACAAAACAGCTTGCGAAATACTCAAGCTAAATAAAATACAGTACTTCACATACACACCAAGGACAGAAAAAAATCAGACAATACTGCTGAAGACAATTACAAAATTCACATCCGATATATGCTGGGCAAGAAACGCGGGCGATTGCGTCGGGGCGGTGCTCATCGATCTCGAGAAAGCATTCGACACCGTTTGGCTGGATGGTCTATTTTATAAATTAATAAAAAAAAACTTCTCACTGCACCTAATCAAAATACTCTGGAACATGCTACACGACAAACAATTCCACGTAAACGAAAGTAACAGCACTTCCAGAGCATACAAAATAGAAAACGGCCTCCAACAGAGTACTGTAAACTCCCCCATCCTGTTCAGCATCTACATCAGCGACCTACTCCAGATGTACAACCTAAACAGCGACGGCAAAAAAACAATAATAGCTTTCGCAGACGACGTAGTAATATACACAAAAGACAACAAACCATCGGTAATCAAAACAGAGCTACAACAATTTTTCAATAAAATACAGGATTACTTCCTGGAAATTAAAAATAAACATCAAAAAATGCGAAACCATTCTATTTAGACCATACATATCAAGGATATCCGACGCAAACTCCGACGTACGAACAAATACCAAAAAATTCAGTATACACGATCATAGCAACCACAATAACAAAGTACCGCTGAAGAAAACCGTTCGCTATTTAGGCGTGCATCTGGACTTCAAATTAAATCATAATGAACACCTCAAATTACAAGTAGAAAAAGCGAAAAAAGCATTCATCGCGAACAAGCGCATGTTTTACTCAAAAGACCTGAATAGCAAAGTAAAACTATTATTCTACAAACTAATAATCCGCCCAATATTAACCTACGGCTGCCCCATATGGTTCAACATCAGTGCCAGCACCATGGAAAAGATGCGCTTGTTCGAACGGAAATGCCTCAGGGCCTGTCTAGACAAATACAGAACGCCAGACTCCAACTACACGAAAACAATAAGCAACCATCGCCTATACAACGAAGCTGAAATAATAAGAATAGACATATTCATCCTAAAATTAATCAGAAACCACTGAGCAAATATATCCAATATCCAATCCAACAGCCTCAATATACCACTCAATCTGTCCCAACCCGCAATATTACGAAAGAACAAAACACACAGGATACACACCACCGGAATCCTTCATATACCTGGACAGCACATCGCACATTTAAAATAACGAAAATCTCCCAATCATCTACCACTACAGCAGAAAAATCAACAATAAAACTATACCGTACATCGGTAATTTATCATCCTGCGATCCCGAAATACGATACAAACACAAACTAACGGAGCACGACGTGAAAGTAAAATACAACAATAAAAAATATTGGTGGCTATAATAATAAAAAAAGAAAGAAACAATACCTTCCCGACCTGGGACCGTACCGAAGACAACAAAAAGACAAAAAAAAAAAAAAAAAATACAACGTAAGAGATGCACCCCGGGGCACTACAGTTAGCCCCATAAAGCAATATTTGTTAAGGCTTCATGGGACTGACCGGGCCCAAAAGTGCAATAGTATAGTATCAAAATCGCAATACATAAGAATAGAGTTCCCATTCTCCCCCCCCCCCCCCCCCCCCCCCCCNATAAAAAAACCCATAGATATAGTATAAATTTAGTTTATCTAGAATTAAGGATCTTGTAGCAATAAGTGCAATGTAGCAAATTTCTATCGTAAGATTGCGCGTGCTCCAGGACTGGAGCCTAATCTAAGAACACTACGAACCGATAAGCTTTTACTTGTTATGCTTTGTACATAGGTAAATACTATATATACTGGCACAAAATAAACGATGTTTAAAAAAAGAAAAAGAAAACAATAGCGGAACTGATAGTGTAGTGAATTCATATCCTGAGGTTTCAGAGTTCGAATCCTCTCAGGGAAAAGAATGTTTTTGTATTATCTTTATTTTGTTTTTCTTTTTTTTTCTTTTAAGTTTTCTTGTTTTTTTATGTAGAATACTGTGTTTTACATTTTTATAGTAACCCTAATTATTAATTTAAAATATTACAGAAAATTTTAATATAAAATATAACGTCGAGCATTACAATTTTTAATAACTAATATTTTGCAAAAGAACATTACAATATCTATGATGATAAGCGTCATAAAAGCATAACACTGCATTTTTTACATCGTTTGGAAAACACTTGGTTTACGTTGAAAAATTTGAATTTATGAGATATTAATTTTGTTGCGTAATATTTAACCAGAAATATTTAACCATTGCATTGAAAACTGGTACAGATAATTGATTATAAATTAATGAATGAATTTTGATAGCGTCTTCTCTACGTTCAAAAGTTTATGATTATTTTGTAAAATTTCTATAGCATTCTATAATGGGGACATTATAAAAATATAAAACACAGTATTCTACATAAAAAAAAAAAAACAAAGAAAGAAAACAAAAATAGAGATAAGAGTTTTTCTGTAGGAGGAGGGATTCGAACCTTAAAACTTCCAGGTATCAATACATTACATTACAGCTTCGCTACTACATCACTACTTCCAAATTTAAGAAAAGAAGTATGTGTAGCTCTGATAGAAAATTAAAACATTAAATATCTCTGTAAATAATGAGTATTGACGGAAATGCTTGGATACAGTCAAATTATTTTTACTTTAGAATCGACATACCAAATTTCATTAAAATCGACGACCCAACAGCTGTGACCTCTCCTTGTCAGCCTAGAGGTTCCTAACAAGCGTCCGGGGTAGGGGTCGCCACCATCAGCCCCACGAGTCTGGCGGCGACTCTGAGACGAAACGCATTCCACCTTTATTCCTACCTCATCCTCTTTCCTAAAATCCATCCACATTACCAACATAGCCGCTACATACTATTTACTACTTATGTCACCTATCAGACAGCTTACGAATTCCAAAAATGAAAAAACGAATAACCTTTGCCATTTTCTAAGCAGTTGGGAAGTGGGTGAGTTTTAAACAGACTTTGTAAATGTAATATAATTGTACTATAGGTTTGGTTGGTAGATTTTTCAATTTCATGGCGGGTCCAGGAATTTTATTGTTGGGAAGTTTCTTTATTATATTTTTGATTGTTCTAGGAGTGGAGAATAGAAAGTTTTCTTGGGTTAGAGGGATTGCTCTAGTTGCTTTGTGTTCGATCTCCTGTTCTATGGTAGAGTAGAAGTATGTATTCTAAGCGTTCGTGTGTACTTGTTCGAGTTAGATCTTTTGATTTTTCCTCGTCCGAATAAAGAATTGTATTGTGCGTTGTGTCCCGTAATATGGGTGTTCTGTAATTTAGTATGTTTGCTATAGCGTGGTCAGTATTTTTTATGTTTGCTAATTTTTGCTGTCATGTATTGTTTTTTGCCTGGATTATTTTTTTTTTTATATGGTGTTTGTGAGGATGTTTCTTTGCAGTTTATAAATCAGATTTCCGGTCTTCTGGTATTTTCTTCTTATTTTGTTCCTGTTTTTTATGATGTCGGAGAGAAGCGGCATAATGATTGGATTTATGCTATGGGCTGAAACTATTTGTGTTGTGTTAGAGTATATCTTCTGTATGTGGTAAATGAGAGTTTTGTATTTGAAGCGATAGTTCTATTGGATGGTTAGAGGATAAGCCGTCAATAGTTTAGCAGTTGCAGAGGTAAAATACATTAGAGAGGAAAATATCTATGTATATTGGTTGGTGTATAATTAGGTTTTCTGTATTTTGTATAGGTATAAGATTTAGGTATAAGTTTGACTGTATATAATTTGGTAATCTCGGAGTTCAGAGTGATTTTTGATTGCCGATCCATTTAAATTTCGCGTTTCCATTTAAATTGTTCCAAATGCGATGTTTGGCGTTAAAATCTCTTCCGATAAAGAAGTGTCCTGTATCGTGAGGAGGAATAATGTTATCGAAATCAATTTGATTTATTTTGGTTTATTTTGGTTTTCGAGAATACATATACGGCACCGATGACGAGTCTTGGTGTGGTTAATTTTATTCTATGTTTTATATGTTAGGAAAGGTGTTTTCAATAGGAGAGATGTCTTCAGTAGGAATATCTTTGCAGGAATATCCCTCCTCTTATTTTGTTTGCGGTTGTTAGTGGTAGAGTACCTAGGTTTCTGTAAATGCTGAAATTTGGGATGACTAGGTTTCAGTAATGATAACAATATCTGTTATGATATTATGATATTATAAGATTATGATCGATAACAAATTTGTGACGTTTGATTATTTTGTTCTTTACGCTAGTTGCGTTCCATAAAGTGAGATTAAGGGAATTTCTATGAGTGACCATTTTCCAATTCTTTTACTGTTAGTATTGTAGCTTTAACTCTATCTAGATTATTTGCGCATTTAATATAATGTTTTTGGATTAATGTAATTATTCTTAAGAATAAGTCGAGGTCTGCTGTTTTAAGTTGGTCGAGTTAATCTGCGATGTCTGGGTTGTTTTGTTGTTCTGTTGATAGGAGGTTGTGCAGTGTTAGTGCTCTTGCGAGTGTTAGGCCTTGTTTTAATCCGTGAATGGACTGGGAAGGGAGGAGAGTATGGGGAATTTTGTTGGGAAGAAAGATGGGAAAATGATGTGAGTGATGAAGGATAGGTGAAGATTGTTGTACCGTTTGGATTTTGTTTGTGTATGTGTCTTTTTTGTAAGGAAAGCTAGTAGGGTAGGACATTTCGAATTAGTTAGCTAGGTGATTTCTTTTTAGTTTGCGTAAGTAGGTGGAGTTTTTTTTTACAGATTCTGGAATTATGTCATCCAGTGCACTTAACGCAGACTGCTTTTTTATTACAGTTAACTGAGGTGTGGCCGTGTGCTTTGACAACGGAAACACTAAACTGTTGTGTAATTCGTGTTTTTCTCAGTATATTTTGATATTTTTGATATATCTAATGTGATTTTTGATATATCTAATGTGCCAAAGTTTTTCCGGGTGCGAAAGTAACACGATAAATTGGATATTTTGTATGTGTGGGAATTTCTGGAACAAAGAATTGGATTTAAACCTTGACTTTTAATGTTGCATATTCTAACTTCTGGAAGACGTGTAACTCCTTTTAGCACTATTGTAGTTATTTTTTTCGTGCTGACCGTGTAGATATTCTGTTTTCTTTTTGGTATGTAGTTTTGAAATCAGTAAAATAATATAAATTTGTGAACATAATTTTTAATCTGTTTGATGTAAATTTATTTAAAAGGCGTTTTTTTTTTTTTTTTTTTTTTTGAGAGCGTTGAGAAGCTTGATATGATTTATTTTGTTGAGTATGTAGATAGAAGAAGATTTGTGAGATTTGTGAGAGTTTATAACTGATGAGTTAGCTGTGAAATTTTTTTGTGTTGAAGTGTTACCCGTAAGGGATTCTGTGTTTAGTGTTCCAGTATCGTGTTCTGTCATTAGGATTTAATCCATATGGATTTACAAATTGTATTTATCAATGTATAAAAAAATGCGATTTCATTTAGAAAAACATAAATGATCTTTATATGCTCTTCACACGTCTGTAGAAAAACTAATAAACTAAATTGTATTCCATTCTGTTTAGAGTATTTCATAATCAGGTATTTATTATATAGAACTTTTTTCTATTTCATCACTAATAATACACTATTTATTTTAATTTTTGAAATGAAACATGTTGACAATAAAGATCATGTAAGAATTAACGAAACTTAAAAAATATTTTTCAACAAACCCGATCATTCTATAGTTCTTTAACAAGTTTTGTTCACATGATGAATAAAATATAACACACCTATAAAAAAATTTGTCTTTGAAATTTAAGGTCGAAATCAATTTTGCAGCATCTTCGTTTATTAAATGTCGACAGATCCGAAGATATAGAATCACGTTATGGTAATCATGGCGTAATTTTTGATTACTTTAATATATATATATACAGCCTTGTAAAATGTTTCATAATATCATAGGTGGATTCTGTATCCTATATTTTTTGATCGGTGGAGATTTGTTAAGAAAATTTGGGACAAAATTTCAAACTTTCTTTTTGTATTATCATTATTATCGTTATTATTGTTATTATTATTGTTGTTGTTATTTATTTTAATGTTGCTTCAACAATTCAGATTGTTGACAGTGTAATACAATTTTTACATCATAATAATGTGCTTAAATAATAGACTTTACAAAGTATTTAATACAAACCGTTATGTAATGATCTCTGAATTGTATATTTTTATACAATTTTGTGTCCCTTAAAAACTCAATAACATTAAATAAATAACTGTCGAAACATAATACGATAGACAAAATTGTAAGTAAGTTAGTAATTTTCCTAACATTGTCGTAGTTATTACAGTTTTTAGTTATTACAGTAATGGTTTAATAGTAATTTTTTATATTCGTCATAGACGAGTTACTCATGTTTAATGTATCATGAATGTGTCAGTGCCGAAAAAACGGAAATATTATTCCTTTCATACAATAGATCTTACAAAATTAAAAAAAAATCTCTCAAACTAATTGTTTGAGTTTCTCATCATACAGAGGTTAATATTTTTTGTAAAAAATTTCAATTGTGTTGATTAATGGATCAAAAACTATATAATCACGTTCAAAAAGTGGAAGTGATCTTAAAATTTTCGAAATTCCTGTATCTATAAAAATTTATTATTGCCATATTGTGGATTCCTCTATACTTAATAACTTTTATTAACAAACTTTTATTAACATATATATATATATATATATATATATATATATTTCATTAATCTTGTTATCTCCACAGTTAGTAGAGATTTAAAAAACAAAGCAAATTGATTTCTTAACAAAACTAAAAATCTTCCATCCTATTGTAAAGTTTAAATTTTTAAACTTAGGCAATTATCAGATATGTCCTTTTGAGTCTTCTTATTATAGTCTGCCTGAATAAGTCTTTGATAAGTCTATTTTGATGATCTACATTTTTTGTTTTGTGACTCGTTGCACATCGTTTTATTATATTTTTGACCAGGTAGATCATTGTGTAGAGTTTGATTGAAGACAAACCACGGTGCGTTTGTGATTTGTCAGAGAGTTTTTGACTGAAACGCTGAATCCTGTAGGATTTTTATATTGGATGGCTTCGTGCACCCCCACGATTCCATATGTTCAAATTGGAATTATTATTATCTTGTATAGCAAAAGTTTATTTTCTAATAACAGTTGTGATGTTCTTTCTAATAGCCAATACATTTTCTTTAGTTTCAGTTGTTTTTTAGTCATAATATGAGTTTTCTATGTCAGTTTTTGGTCGAGATGGAGTCCAAGATACTTCACTTCACTTTTAATTGGAATTGGAGAGTTATTTATTGTTATTTGTGGACAGGTATCTTTCCTACGGGTAAAAGTAATTTGGGAAGATTTTTCATTGTTGATTTTGATTTTCCATTTTTTGAACCAGAATTGTAGTTCGTTTATGTGGTGTTGAAGTTTCGTAGATGCAATGTTTTCTGTGGAATATTAATACAGCAGCATCGTCTGCAAAAGTAGGGATTGTAGTTTCTTCCGTTTTTGGGATATCATCTGTATATACAAGATATAGAAATGGGCCTAACGCGTTCTTGGTATTCTAGCCTTTATCTAGTGGTAGTTAAATAGTGCGTTGTTTTTTTTTACTTGCAAGAATCTGTCAGAGAGGTATGATTTCAAGATGAAGTTGCTGAGGTAATGAATCAGCAATTTTTTTTTCAGTTTGTATGTAACAGTCCGTTATGCCAGACCTTGTCAAAGGCCCGTTGGATGTTCAGAAAGACCGCTGCACATATTTTCTTGCTTTTAAGACTTTTCATAATTTATAATATTTTGTGGCATTGTTGAATAGTGGAATGTTTTTTCCTGAAGCCAAACTAATGGTCAGGAATTATCTTTTTTAGGGAGATGTTTTCTTTCAGTTTTATGAGGAGTAGCCTTTCAAACACTTAGATAGCAATGGAAGGAGACTTATTGGCCTATGATGTAGTTTCTGTAGATTTGCCTGTTTTTGCAATTAAGATGACTTGGGCGAACCTCCATTGTATGGGGAAGTGACGAATTCTAAGTATGCTATTAAAGATAGTGGTTAACAAGACAAATGCCTTTTGGTTCATTGCTTTAGGATTGACCCGACTATCAAGTCATAGTCTGGCACTTTATGGCCATTCAATTTATTTATTATAAGCCGTACTTCGGTTTTTATCGATGCTGAGTCTTGAAAAAGTTTGTTAAGAAAATTTAAAATTTCATTTTCATCATTATCATTGAGTAGAGGCATAAAAACTCGTTCGAGATGATTTGCATAGAAACTCGTTCGAGATGATTTGCAAATACATTCGCTTTTTCTTCATCTGTTCTAGCCCAGCTATTATCTGGTTTCTTAATTGGCGGAATGTTTACAAAGGTTTCTTAGGTTTTTTGATGACTTTCCATATTGAATGGTCAATAGGTGATAGGTTTGTGGTATAGTTTTTGAATGAGTCGTTTCTTGATTTAGCAAGCGTTGCATGATGTTTATGTATCAATCTATTAAAGAGTTGTTTATCCAAAATATTTTCGGTTCTATGCCATCTGCCTTAGGCTCTACGCTTTTCTTGAACTAATTCTCTTATGTGGAGACGTATATCTATTGGCTTTCAGTTTTGCTTGTTACTCATTGGCATAGCTCTTTGTATTGTATTAATGAAGTATTCTTCAGCGTTTTCAACTTCATGTAGATTTTTAATGCGTATAATTAGATTGATTGTTGTATTAATTTTTTGGAACTTTTCTCAATTGGTTTTGTTGGAACATAGCTTAGGCATGGGTTGTTTTTGTATAATATCTGTGCTAGGGTTATGATTTATGCCACTGTGATCGAAACTTATGTTGAAATTGGCCTCAATTTATGAATTAATATGGGAAATGCCTTTGGTAACGTCAAAATCTAAGAGATTCGGAAGTTTATTTGGGTTCGATGGCCAGTAAGTTGGCTGTCCAGTAGATAATAGATAAATTTCTATGTTGATGCAGATTGCGTCCTTTTGTTGTGATGATACTGAAGCTGTATGTTTTGCGTTCCAATCTCCAGCAATAATGAATGGACATTTAATAATTCTAAATATTCCTGAGTAGAGATGATATGTCGCGGTGGAGAATAGATGGAGGCTATAGTTAATGGCCTTGGGAAGGCTAGCACTTTTATCATTACTGACTGAATTTTGTAGGTGTAGATGGGTTCCAGCTTAACATAGTTAAGGCTACTTTTTATGATGATAGCTGAGCCCCCATGAGCTCTGTTGATGGGGTGGTTTCCGAATTAGATTGAGTAGTTTGGTATTTTAAATATAGATCATACAGGTTTAGTGACTCTCTGAAATTAAGAGAATGTCAATTTTATTAATTTTGAGGAATAATATGATCTCCTGTATTCGATTGGAGATCCCATTGACATTGTAGCGATTCTTAGTGACTTGTCGTGAAGAGTTATTGATAACGGTTGCAAGCATACTTAGTATCATGCTATTTTGATTGATAAGTGTGTGAATATATTTTTGAATTTGTGGAGGAAATTTGTGATTATGTCGATAACATTTACGTTATTGTTGTTTGCGTTTGCGTGTGATTTCGGCTTGATTATTTTAGCGTATGCTCTGGATGTTTTGATATATTACAGCTTACTAGTTCTTTGATGACTAAGGATTCTGCTGTGTTAAGATAAGGTACTGGTACTGGACTGGTTGATGCTGTTTGATTGAGATAGTGTTTTCCTTGTATTTACTCCTTTCTCACTTTTGTTTCTTGCATTTTTTAAATCCCCGTAGACAATCCCTGCAGCCTTTATAATTTGCTAGGTGGTCGTCGTCGCATAGTGCGCATTTAGCAAGAGTGTCTCTCGTTTTTTGGCACGTTTTGAAGTCGTGGAACTACCCACATTTCACACAGCTATATAGTTTAAGGCAGCAATTTTTGGAATGTCCTGGCATCTTGTGCATTGGATTATATTATTTTTGTTCCTCGTGGAACAAAAGGCTCGATTTTGAGCTTTGTATGACTTATGTATTGACTGTCATACACTTGTTTGTTACTGTTTTGTGGTTCGAGGTCAACAAAAAATGGCAGTGGTTTCTTACTTGTTCTGTGTTTGGCATTGATAATATTTTTTACTTTGTGTCCTCTGGCGGTTAGTTGTTCGATTATTTTGTTATCGGTACAGAGTGCTGGAAGTCTCTGATGACTACCCTGTATGATCTGTCTTATTTTAACTGATAAGTATGGTGAATGATGTTCTGTTCACGGAGATAACGAACGAGATTCCTATACGTGTCAGGAAAGTAGATTGATTTTAACTGTATTATTTGCTAATGTTTTTGCGTAGAATTGACGGTCTTTTATGATCGTAGCTAGATGATTTCCAATTGAGGGATTAACTAGTGGTGATGGTAATGAATTTATTTTGAAACGTAAGTTGGTAATAAATGAATTAAAGGATGGATGTTTGGAACGTAAGAACGTTGAGTATGAGAGATGAAGGTAATGCGTTTCGTTTCAGGATCGCTGCCTAGACTCATCAGTGGGGCTGATGGCAGCGACCCCTTACCCCAAACGCTTGCTGTTAACTACCTGCTAGGCTGGACGGTGACCCATCTTAGCGGTGTTCTGCACTCTGTTTGCTTAACGTCGAAGATCGCAGGTGCTTCGACGCTAGGCGCACAACCACTTGCGGCTGCTAGTCGGTATTCGAATCTCATACTTAAGGAATCATAGGCCGCTACACCAATCATACCTTTGTGGTCGTTGACCCCATATGTGTAAATCGGTAGAGGTTTAAAAGATTTTGGACTTTTGTCATTACTGCGAGGAGAGTTATCATTGTATCCTAATCTAAATCATCTTCATTTGATAACGGTGAATAATGGTTGATTGTGATAGTTGCCTGTGGTTCTTTGGCAATTTCTAGAGAAATATTTCTTTTTCTTTTCTTGACATTTTGCTAGTGTGCATTTTCTTTTTGATCGTTTATCATCCTTATGTCACTAACATGAAGGGAGTTGAGATATGATTGCGATTCGCTTTGAGAAGAAAGCCATTGAATCGTTTCTGTAGTTAGTTGATTTTGTTGAATATGTTCAGACCAAGAAGTAGTTGAAAACATTTTTTGTGTTAGGCGATATCTGCTTACACTTTGTTATTACTACGTTGTTGGCTTTAGAGTTAGATATATTAATGGTTTGTTATAGTTTCAAAGTTTATTTTCGAGAATATATGCGATGATATCGACCGATGCAAGCTTCGCGTGCGCTTTGTTTATTTAACTTGGATACAATGTCAGAGACTCATTCGAAAATTCGCTCGTTGACTCTTTAATCGCGAACTCTATTCTCAACTGCGTTTCCTGAATTGGACTCTGTTTTCTCGATTTGAGCTACGAATTCTGACTCTACTCAACTCTAACTAAAGGCTATGACTGAACTGACTATTTCTTCTTTTTGCGGTTTTCATGAAGCCTCGGTTCTTCTTCTAGACTTTCCCAATTGGCTATGTCGCTTTTAGGTTTTAGCCAATAATTAAGTTGTCTCGAAATTGCGTCACCTATTCTTCGCGCTCGTAATGTACTTTTTCAAAAGCGCGGATGCAATTTCGTTGGAAATAACCTTTTCTTAATTGTTGGTTTAAAACGCAGCGGGGTTTCTTCCGGGTCCGATTTTTATAAATTATTGTTTCGCAAGCATCTCAGCCCGCGTGTGGGTCCTTAGAAAACTTAAGATTTATGACGCTCGCAATTGCTATTCTAGCCTTTTACTAAAACTCGAGTGTGGAATATTGTCTTACGTACTGAAAGAACAGAACTTGGCCTTTTCAATTGAATAATTTAAATTCTCCTAACTTTCTTGTTCTAGAAAAATAACTTTTTCTAGAACATGACAAACATCAGAAAATGACAAACAAAGATCTTTATCGATTTTCTGTAAACACTGAGACAAGCAATTAATACGCAACGATATTCATATTTGAACAATTTGACTGTTGAAATGATTTTTGCTTGCTGAATTTAGTCGAGCGTTTCGCAATGACTAAACGAGGATGAAGTTAAAAATTATAATTGGTCATCGTATGGAGAAAACCAATCGATATGCTTATTAAATATTCAACCTTCTCTTGGGCCCTGAGCGCATTTTTAAGAAGAAAAAATAAGTGAGCGAGCGAACTTACGAAAGCATAAAATCCCAAAAACAATTATACAGAGTGGTCCATTTAAATGAGGTTATCTAAATATCTTTGCTAATTGTGATGATGCAAAAAATATTTTTTACCTAACATGAATGGTATTTAAAAGGATCGTTGTCCTAATCTTTTAAAAGTTATCGAGTTTATGACTCATTCAGTGATTTTTTACTCATTCAACTATTCTTGAATTGCGTGATTTCTGTTATTGATCATGATGCATGATTTCTTTGTTTTAAATTTACATAACGCATATGTATATATTCTATGTACTCTAATAATATGAAAACATATACTTATCAATGTATATTATTTTCAATAAATTTTTCTATCTATTATTCGCTAATTAATCGACCATGAATTTGTGTGAAATGAATACTCTATATTGATTGAATTCTAAAATTTTCTTTTTTGTTTTCAGATAAACGACGTAATAAGGAAATTATGGAGACATATGCCACAAAATTTCCAGATTATACGTTCCTTCCAATAAAATTCGATACTATTAATTTTCGAACTAGAAAAACGTTCTGTGTCGAAATTAAACCAAAACAAGGCTATTTGCGAGATATCGATCGAAAATTTCAAAAGTGTCCTTACTGTCTGACACAGTATTACAAGGTAATGTAATGATCTTATATTTTACGTTACTGATTGTGAGTATTATTTCAATGCATTATTTCGTTTCCTAAAATTATTACAATCATGGAAAACGTTGATAAACAAATATATTTTTACATTCTACAATATACAGTAAAAATTGATTAGCTATTAACACGATATGAGCTTCTGTCGAGGAAATCTCGTTCGATGACCATGTCATGAATAGTTTTCGTTGATTATGACGATTCGTACTTGCTGATCATGATGTTCGCGACTGAATTGCTAATTATTCTTATTCTTGCGAATCCGCACAGTTCAAGTGGTTCTTTATCATTTTGAGTTCTAGTTTAATTATCACACTATTTGCTACTCATTAGAGTGTTGAAACTTCCAATATTAATGTAGGGGACACGACCCAGGCAGCACCATAAATTATAAAATAAATATGTCGCCTTCAACCTACTTGGACCCTGGGACGCAGTACCGTCAAGGCCATGAGGTAATTGCCAAAAAAAAAACTCTCATGGCCCTGACCGTGCAGTTCCCAATTAAACAAAAAAACTTCCAGACGTTTCGACCTGGAAAAAACACAAAAGAGTCGGGGGTATATAAGACCCGACTCCAACGCATCACTACTTATTAGTTCTTCCTGGGTACCAACGTCCACGTCAGTAAGTATATCTCTCTACCGTGCTGCCTGTGCGCATTCCCTTACTCGCAATCATTAATCTTTGTGTATTAGTAGTGTTTGGACGATAAGTCCGTTTGTTGTATAAACTCTGTACTACTTCTGTAAATAAACGTTACTAAAACACTAAAACTGGTGGACCCCGACGCATACGCGCACGTTTTCCTCTGCGACCGTCTGCATTCGGCGGAAGCGCTGTTTGCGCGGGCCTATTGGGCGTCTTTTTCTCTATGACCGTCTGCTTTCGGTGGAGGTGCTGCATGTGTATTAGCGTATCTCCCACTGCGACCGATTTATATGCCGTGGCCAATTATCGTTGTTGTGGCATCCTTTCTTGATGTTGCATCCTTGATAGGCGTCTGGTCCTTCCTGATGATTGTTGCCCTCTTCGTTGATGTGTCGTCCCTTCCTTTTGTTGTTCGTTGAATTAGGTTGCGTGTTCATATCATCGTCGGGCTATCACCACTTGAAGAGATTGAAAGTGTTGATGATGATGCGAGGATAATGTAGGAAGTGGTAATGTGGGTAAGGTGAGGATTGTGCGTTTCATCTCAGAGTCGCTGCCTAAGACTCATCAGTGGGGCTGATGGCAGCGACCCCTTACCTCAGACGCTTGTTGTTATAACTACTCGCTAGGCTGGATGATCACATCATCCCATCCTAGCGGTGTTCCGCACTCTGTTTGCTTAACATCGAATATCGCTAAGACTTCGACGCTAGGCGCACAGCCACTTGTGGCTTGTACAAGTCGGTGTTCGAAACTCGTACTCGATGAACTATAGGCCGCCACAATCAACAAAGTAGGTAATTCACTTTCTGTTCACAGAACAATATATACATATAAGGTGTAACAAAATTTAGTGTGGCTCTTACAGGTGATTCTACATCTCTAAAGATTAGTGAAAATTAAAAAAAACATTTGTCGCAAAATTAATCATTACCTTGAATTTCAAGGTCAAATTTTTGTATTATTGCATCATATTCTACTCACTATAAGTATCGCAAATGATCCATTCTCTTGATATTCAAGTTCCTGACATCGTCATTGACGTCATAAAATGATTATTTTTGAGTGTATTATTACATATATATTTTGTATCGCGATATTATATTTGGATGTAATCACTTCGAAAAAATCTGTAAACACATCATATCTTTTCTTACGTTTCTCCTTCTTAACCCATAAAATGAAACCATTAGTATTTATACCTTTTAATAGTCATATTTGTTCACCAGAGTCAATATGACCATTATTATTACGTAAACAGAGTTTTCATCTTGCTTTTAAATTTTTCCTGAATGTTGAGTGAATGTAGAAAGTATTCGTACACTGATGATTTTCAAGCAAACTTTAATATAATTATTGTTTATTAAATAATTTTTGTAAAAAAAATGAATCTATACTTATTTGAAGTATTCTATATTTCTACAGAATACATAGCACAAAAAAAAATATTACTCGTTTACATAATTTGCAAAATTGATAAAAAAATTGATAAATCAGTAAAAATATACGAGCGGAAAATATTCATACAATTCTTATGGCACTCTTGATATAACAGAATTTCCATGTGTAAATAATGATTCTTTCTAATAATGATTAATCATACTAGTATACTGAGAAACATTATCACCAGGCTTCATTAGCGTTTATAACTTTGCACTATTTAAGAATATTATTGAAAGGTACGAAAGTTCACAATAGAGAACAAAATTATTAATTTACACAACTAGTGTGAAAGTTTGGTAGATATTTTACGAATTGTTAATAGATCAAGATCTACTGTACAAAATTTAATTGGTAGATACGATTAAAAAAAACTCTGGAAAATAAGTTAAGAAGTCCGCAGAAAATCAATCAGTATATGGATTATTATTCGAATGATTAAACAAAATCCAGAAACAAGTACAATAAATATTGTGGACGTTAAAAAATAATTTAAACATTGCACAGTAGAGTAGCTTGGAAAAAATCTTTTGTCAGTGAAACGAACAAAAAAAAAAAAAGATTAGAATTTGCAAAAAACAATTTACGTAAATACATCAATGGAGTATTAGAACAAAGTAGTTTTCACAAACGAAAGTAAGTTTAACATTTTTAGATCAAATAGATATTGTATTGTGTAAAGAAAAAAAAAAACAAAAAATGAAGAACTTAATGCAAAAAAACTTATTGCCCATTATGAAAGCGTAATTATTTAGTTGTGTGCATATGTTGTTGGGATTACAGTTTATTCATAAAATAATGAACAGATTTATATTGAGATTTGAAAAAATGGGGACTAAAGACAATTTTGTTTTTATGTACGGTAATGATCCAAAGCATATTGGATTCAATACGAGAATGTGGATTCTACACAATACACCAGCATAAAAAAGCGTCCACAATCGCGAGATATTAACCTTATTGAACATTTGTGGGATTATCTGGAACTTGAAATTATAAAGTATCAAATTTCTTCAAAAAATGATTTTAAAAATACACTTTTGGAAGAATAAAATAAAATCCCTTCCTATTTAAAAGCAAATTTAGTAAATTTAATGTCTTGTAATGTCTAATAATAATCAGAAAGAAATCCTACGAAGTATTAACTATTGTAAGATAATATATACATTATAGTAAATTTAATTTAAATTACCTTTTTCTCATTAAAACTTATTGTCATACAGTAATTGTATGAATATTTTTCTCTCGTATAATGCTGTTAATTTATCAATTTTTTTTGTCATTTTTACAAATTATACAAACGAGTGATATTTTTTTATGACTTATGATATGACTATGTATAGATTTTTTTATTAGATATTATTTTTTACACAAATTATTTATGAAATTACTTATAAAATATTATTTAAAAACTTCAACTCATCAGAGTACAAATACTTTCTGTACACACTGTAGATTGAATAGGACGGGAAGTTTCTTCTTCTAATTTTAATTATTGCACAGATCGTATTGATTGTGTTGATCGGCATTGTTCCTTAGAAAAATAAGTCGATAGAGAATATATATACATAAATGAGATGCAGGTCTACGCTATTATCTATCGACTTCTAAACATTTCTGATAAAAATTCATGCGCAGGTCTAACAAAATGCGATGATGCCCCATCGTGCATAAAATAAATATCATGTCGTCTAATGAAGTGATATAATAGATTTATGAAAAGCGATCTAATTTGCACCAATTATATTCAGTAAGCAAAAAGGACCGATAATATTGTCTCCAATAATTCTTCTCCATACATTAAGCGAAAACCAATCTTAATTAAAAGTTTGAATCACAGCATGAAGGTGGTTACATGCCCAAATTCTAGTACATATTTTGCGGATTTTAAAATTTCGTATTGGAAAAATTTCGAAAAAATTGTGGATCTTGTGGAACTACATCAAATTACTTAACGTACTAAAAGCTGAATACAATAATGCATTCCAAGTGAAATACACATTCGACATACTTAAATAATGTACCAACGTAAGCGATTTCTTAGAATTCAAAGGAATATACCAAAAAGATAATATAGAGTACCCCCACATACAAAAATCAATAAAAAAAAAACTCCAAGAGTGATTCTAAAATTATAAATACGCCTTCCTGAAGCCAGAATTTGTAATAGCATCAAAAGGCCTTCGTGTACTGCACCGAAATCCCAATTCATACAAGATATTCCATCTACCCCATCACCTTTCTCTCGCGGGGCAATCCTAACCCAAGAAAATCATATCAGGTATGTGGAAAATCTCATAATTTACTCCCAAACATTTGAATCCCACAAATCCTCCATCCAATGCTTCCGTTGTCAAGCGCATGGCACATCAGACTGCAACAAAAAAGCAGTTTGTGTAAAATACGCACTTACTTCAAAGCATTTGACACACTACTCACATGCCAACCCACACACTATCCACGTACCAACTGTAAAGGCAATCATCCTGCAAACTATTTTCAGTGCCTAGCATTGCTAGCCTTCCTATACAAGAAGAGCAATTACAAATCAAAGGACCTTCACTCATAATTTCGTATCCCGTACTTCTCCTTCCTTAGAGCATTTCCCTTAATTACTTCCCCAAAAGAATTCCCACTCCCTCTCCTTTCGCCCAATCAATCCATAAAACTAGATCTGGTATCACATGTGCTAAAGCTGTAACATCGATTTGTTTGTTGTCACATTCTCAGCACAACAAACAAATCACCATGACAACATCGAATTCTCGGACTAAATTAATGAACCTCAATCCATAAATCTGAACCTCTTCTTTATCACACTCTTAATTATCACACCAATACACGGACATCGCCATTATAATAGAAATTTGGCTAACCCCTAAAAAAAACCTTGACGATATCAAATTACACTATATTCAGAAAAGATGAACCTCCAATTAACACTAACAAACTCAGAGACGGAGTGCTCATTGCAATGCGAAAGCATATCCCAACCGAAAACATCCTACAACCAATATTCCTCGACATCGAATTCATCTCAGTGAAAACTAAGACCATCCTTTATCTAACAGTAAGAGCAACTTATGCATTTCCAAAAACCAAGATCTCTTAAAGTGACCTAGATTTCATTATCCCACCCAGGATCCGGGTCACTTCAGCATAGACGGTGATTTTAATGCAAAGCACCATATCTGGAATAACCTCAGAAGAAAACTATCTTGGCTCCACTATCAAGAACCATTTCGCAACTATCAGGTCATCCATAGTTCAGTCTATAACCACAGGCAACCGAATTGCATTCCCTCAAATATCCATCTTTCTGTCAAACATTCCTTACGATCACGTATGTCATACCATAGACAACTTACTCTCTAACCACCTTCTCATAATACTCTTGCTACAAACAAGAAGAAACACAACTCAACAGAACATAATGAAACAAACCGACTGAAATGCGTACGCTAAACACTGTAATGAATTAAAAATAAACCATCTACAGAACACAACAGACATAGACAAAAAAATCAAAGCTCTTCATCACCAAATTCAAACAGCCTATCATAAAGCAACACACTCAACAACATCTCAAACTAATGCACAACCGCGGATACATTACTACAAAACCTCATATAAGAAGGGAACAGGCACAGGAGAATTTGTCAAAGAGCTGGTAACCTCACCCGCAAGCTCTAAGAGAAACATGCTTTTTTCTACCATTCGAAAAAGTATAGTAGAAACAAGAAATCGAATCTGGCAGGTCAAGCTTTCTTATATCAAGAAAATGGACTATACCTTTTGGCAAATCTATAAAATCACAGAAAGAACAAAAAAAATACCGTTTGTCAATTTTTCAGGACTCGAACTATAACACAATCTACTATACAGATGAGGAAAAAACTGAGAGCTTAGCTGAAAGCTTCCTGGAAGTACACAACAAAGCACAAAATCTACGCTCCCCTATAGAAGACGATATAGAACAACAAGCATTCTAATATTAAAGCGTTAATATTAAAAAACTCGCCAATCCAAGTAAACGCACCGAGATGTACCCCACAATTGATTAGAAAATAATTAATAAAAAAATTCCCTAATAACAAAGCACCAAATCCAGAAAAAAATCATAACACTCGAAACTAAAGAATCTCCCACCCACAAATTTATTACGTATTCAAAGCTTGTCTCAAACTTTTCCATATCTTGAAAAGTCGCCAAGGTAATCCCCATATCTAAACTGGGGAAACTCGTAACCCCCATCCAATTACAGGTTAATAAGCCTTCTTAATGCTTTAAGCAAAATACTTAGAAAAAAAAATTATCTTCATACATCTTCTCACCCACATAACAAATCTAACACAATAATTTCTCAGCAATTTGGTTTTAGATCAAACCACTCATGCACGCAGCAACTTCAGCGTGTAACCGAACACATAGTACTGGAGGATAACAAAAATAGATAACTAACACAATTAATTCTTCTTGATCTAGAGATCTACGTTTGATTTCGTATGGCATTGTGGGGAGATGGTTTAGGATGTTGTGAATTAACTCGTTCTCTTCGACTCTTGTGGATCTCTCTTTATTTGTTGACAATACACTTGTCTTGATCTCAACTCGGCTTCGCCTCGACTATACTCATCCTTGCGTGAGCATTCCCAAAATTTTGTTTGAGACATTATCTCCATGAATACTTCTTCTGATTGTCCTGTTATTATAAATGTTTGTTATTCGTGCAGCTAGTAATCAGCAGAATCAGACTTCATTTTCACCGCTGGATATTATCGGTCGTTGCGATCGTTAAACTTCATCTCGCTCATAACGATGCACGTTTCGCGAACGCTCTGATACTAATGAGAGCGAGTTGTTTGTGCGATTCCTTCGATGATTGCTTTCTTCATAAAACGTGATTTTCGCGCGCATTTCAAAACAATTAAAGTAGCGGAAATAATTCAAATGTTTTAAAAAATTAAGATTAACAATAATTTTTTGATTACTATTGATTTAAAAATTTTGATAACAGTGTTAATTATTAAAATTCGTTTATAATTGGATGCACAGGATTACCAAATTTATAAACAGATATTAATTGATTTCCAATCAGTTGATTTCAACGTCTAATAAAATTACCTATCACACTCCAAAGACTTATGAAAATGATCTATAATGTGGTTAAAATGAATTTATAGTTTTTGAAATATAAAATTAGTATGTTTTATGAAACTAGTATTGTCACCAAAACTTTTGTGGACATTGAAACCATTTAGTTTTGAAGAAATCTCACTAATACTAATAGAGAAGTAAGATATGTCAATTACTCGTATGTTTTTGAAGTATAGTCACAATGTTAAAAAGACGGTTAAGTTGAGTGCGTATTAACTCAAAATACTTTGCAAACATCCGACTATTATTCATTGCTCTGTATATATAATATAGTTATTATAGCAATTGTCAATAAAAGATTTGCATTCGATTCTAAGAAAGCGAAAAATTTTATAATTTTAATTAGTCGAGCCTTGTCGACTTAAAGAAAAAATTTACTTCATCGTAGATACTTGATGTCATTTCACATTTCGACATATCCTCTTATATTGTTTTCAATGGAATGATAATATCATCAAAATGAGAGAAAGCTATGTTGTTTTTTAAGGTTCCAAATATCTTATTCATAAGCTGTTCAAAAATAATATGCCAAAAATAATTGGAACATTAGTTAAATTAAAAGGCATTCACAAGTATCCTTGGAACATTACAGAAGCTCTAATAAAGTTCTCGGTCACAAATACTTGATAATAATCGGAAATCAAAATCTGTAAAATTTTCTCCTATATGACAGACATTTGTCTCATATTTTTATAGTATTCAACTTCGAATAATCCACACACATTCGGTTTTCATTCGCACGTTTTTTTTCTTAACCAAAGTACGTAGGTTCACATAAGGTAGATTTAATTCATGAACGATTCCGCTATTGATCTTGTATTTTTTATGTTATCCATTTTTCCGACAAGGCCGATCTATACGAACATATTCATGAGATATTTAATTTCCAATTGAACAACATCTATTTTGCGAAAATCCTGCAACGACGTTAATATCCATAAACTCACTGAGCAATCACGCAATCATTATACATAATGTACCAATATTAAGAACTTTTAATTCTTACACTCCATCGCTTATTTGCTTGAATATCAATTACTTTCTTTTTTAAGTTGATATTATATGCTATTGATATCAAAATCTCTACTGATAATACTATCGTACGCAACAGATTTGCCTGGTGCAATAAATACGTCTACATTTACCTTCATCCACATTATAGTCAATTTTATATGCGCGACTTCATTCGTTGCATATTTTACAAGATTCTTCAATACCACTGCGCCATTGTTATCGAAACTCGAATGTATTTTTGCTGTACTGAGGCAGAGATTATTGTATACATTAACGCAACATTCAATATTTGAATATGTCGATATACAGTGAGGAGCAAACTTGAGTTAATAACAAGAATTTTTAAGAAAACTATTTTTTATTGTTAAATAAAGTATAAAAACATGAAAATAAATTTGACTATCTGATTCTTTATAGTTCTAGGAAACTGAAGCTCTTTTTTAACTTTTAAGATAAGGTTTCTTCCTGGCTGAAAAAATTAAAACACATAGAATCAATTTTGCACCAGAATTTTTTCATAGTCAGATTTACAAACTTTATCATACCTTAATATTTTATCCATAAGTCATTTGCTTAGATAATAGCTCTAATATGTCTTGACACACTTTCAAACAATCTTGAGCAGAAATCAGGTGGCATTTGATTCCACTGTTCTACAACACGAGCATGTAGTTCCACTATTGAGCTAGGAGGAGATTTGTATGCATCTTGAATTTTTTTTCAATATACACCATAGATTTTCGATGGGGTTTGGGTCGAGGCTTTGTGCAGGCCAATCTAAGACTGAAAATGCCTGAGTAGTCAGCCAATTAGTTACGCTTTTCGCTGTTTCGGGTTCCGATCGGGACAGAGAAGTCCATATATAGACTCTATCTTTAGGTTCCTTCTGATAAGTTTGCGTGTACCAACGAGCTCAAGAATAAAATTTTTTACAAGTCAGCAATGAGTCTTGCTTGGTTTTCGATCCCACGAGAAGCGAATGACACGTGCATCGTTGATGCTCTAATTTCTTTCGAATCTACTATCTCTTTGTGATGGCTTACGTCCCCAACATCTGTTTATAAGTGCAACCCTGGGTATAGCACAGTTATCGAACAGCGTTGGATCAGTTCAATCATCCTATAAGTGAGATACAATCTTAAGTAAGATAGATCATCCCATAAATGAGTCACCAATCATAAGTGAGATACAATCTTGATAAATATTATCCTTTATTTTAAAAATGTATTTCGTAGTAATACTCGTAGCTAAATGAAATCGAAACAATTATAAGTTACTCAAAAGAAGAGATTTCTAAATTTAACATGAAATTCGCCTAGTATTTTAAAACAGGTATCCGTTTGTATCAAAAGCAGTTTTCCAATCGTAGATATCCGTCTCTCTCGACTTATTTAAACTTAGTTGAAAAGTTTTGTGAAACTAGTAATATTGAAAATAGAAACACATGTAACACATGCAGCAAATGTCATGCATGTTCTTGGTTATATAATAAGTGTAAAATCCTCACATTAGTACTAGACAACTTGCCCGACAAAATAATATTATCCAATCAAGTATTGTACGAATACTACATGTACATTCCTATTATTACGATATTATTATTAAAATTATCTATTCCAATAACACCTATTCCGTAAACTTACTTCATTAAGTTATTTCGTATAAAAACGTTCGATCTTTAATAAAGAAGTCAGTAGAGTAAGAAACCATAATTGCATCTCTATTACCTTGCTGCAATCTCTATTACCTTGTCGAAGTACTCTTCGTATTATATTGGCGATTCTTATCTTGCGTCAAGTACGAAAATCTTTTCGCGTTTCATTGATTGTGAGAAGCAAAACGTCAGAGTTCTTAAACCATAAATATTCGGCATTTAATATTTCTCACACGTGCGAGATTGAATACACTTCACGATATTGACTGATCTCGTTCCGGCTAGCTAGCAATATTTTCCTTTTTTTTTCTCTTTTTTATCAATTATTTTCCATCATCATCGTGACACTATCCTTTATCAAGAGGAACAAATTACGAAAATCGCGCAAATTTTTGTGAGTGGAACCTGAGAAAGATTAGGATTGATAAACGATTTTTTAATGCGTTATCTAGTGATGAGTTTCTTTCACAAATCATAGTACAATAAATTTATAAAATATGCATTACTGCAATAACAATCCACGATGGTTATGAGAAATTCATAAGCAAGTCCCTAGAGTATTAGCTAGATGTTTAATTATAAATAATAAAATAATCGGACTCTTTCTTCTGCTTGATATGTTGCATTTTTAGAAAAGATCTTACCAATCCTTCTAGAAGATAGACATTCTCTTTAGACATTAGTTCAGCACAATGCTGCTAACATATCAGTATAATGGCGCTATCAAACGCATTCTTCACATATTGCAAGAAATTTTTTAAACAGTAAATTTTCCAACCGTTGAATTGGATACAAAGATAATGAAAAACTTTTTATAGGATAAAGTAAAAGATGATGTTTATCATGAAAAACTAATAATACCTGAAAACATGCAAGAAAGAATCATTCAGTCTGCGTCAGAAATAATTGAAGAGGCACTTCAAAATTTTAAACAGATTAAATGTTTGTATTGGTGCTCAGGATCACTTCTATATTTTTAATACTTAATGAAATTTTAATAAAATGATCGCATCAATTGAAATTGTCATTGCTTCCTTACAATCTTCATAGTCATCCATATTAAGATTTGCATCTTTTTGGGGACCGAGTGAACCAAGCACTGCTCTCCGAATATCAAACAAATTGGTAAATCAATACTGCTAGCGCAAAAATATTAAACATTCGTGCGCTCTAAATCATAGTTTAGTCTGTATTTCCATTGGACATTCTTTTGAATGTTTCCCTTCAATGTTTCCCTTCATGTTTACTGGATCAGGACTCAGAAACACCGCGTAGATCAAGATTGGTGGTTGCTTACGATTGCCCACCAATCTGTTATATTTAACAATTAGTGTCCTCTAGAAATGGTTGGCATCGATGCTTTAATTCCATTGTTTTTAGATGACCTACGCAGGGCAATCAAACGGCTCGTATTTTGAATATATTGTAATTGGTTAGATCGAACTAGCCCGTTCTAGCTCGTGGACAGCCGTGCATCAGAATTTCTATAGTTTTCGTTGAAGAAGAATCGTTAAGAATTCCGCGACATACAGACTCTCTATATTTATCGATCGTGAAATAAAGTAGTCTCTACAAATAAAAATTATCACTCTCGGTTAGGGGGGACTAGTTCACAGTCCTGCTGTAAAATTAAATGCACTTTGGAATACTCAGAAGCCATAGTCGACAGTACAGCCAGTACAGCCACGAGTAAATTGCAACAAATATATTATTACTACACTACATTGATGCGAAGATAATAAGATAGTATATACTTGTAATTTGTGGATAATGTTGGTTGTACATTCTTTCTATAATACGTTGTATATAGATATAACAGAATTGTCTGGGAATCCAAATCTTATACATTAATGATTTCGTTGATGAAAATGATTTGTGGCCATAAGGTCATTTTAAGATCACAATGTGCTATGTCCTATATCATAAAGATAAGAAAAATATTCTTGTGTTCATATTGTTCTTGTCATTTATGTATAAATTTTACAGAATTAAAATGCCCTTAGACAAAGATAGGAACACTAATAAAGTAGCTACACGCAGAAGCAAATCTCATAAAAGAATATATCTAACACTTAGTCATGTACAACACAAACATAAATGAAACCTGATCAGGCAAATAGAAAACTATATGTACAGGAAATCCCACTTAAAATCAGAATCAAACTACCACTACATCCTCACATCATAAAAAACACCACAATTGTACCATTATCAACATTTCTCATTTCTAATGAGCAAATAAATTTTTTGAAACTTTTTTTATATAACATCAAAAGTAAAATAAAGCACGCCTCACAAAACACAGCAACTAAAAACAATTAATTGACAGAAAATTTATGCAGCGCGCTCCTTATAACAAGATATAGCGGGACAAAAAGAAAAACCAAAATAAAAAAAAAATTCGCTTTCTTCAGGTCAAATTGTCATTCTGTATTTTACTGGCCTCTTTACGAATCGAAATGTCATTCTGTACGTGAACTGGAGAAAAAAAATCTCAATATAATTTTCGACTAAACATATCTATGTATGTATGTACGTATTGGATTTACTATATCAGAGGTTGTATTGTATGAGTTTGTAACACAGATAGCATGAATCATCATTAAGACAAGCTACATTGACCTATCATTGATCTCGCATCGAGGAGCGCGACTCAACACATATCATATTTTTATATAATCTTTATCCATCTCGCACCCATCCACAAAAAAATTAATTAGATTATGATCTTTTCGAAACTATTTCATCGTATCTGAATCATTTTTTTTAATACGAGTAGTTTATCAATATTTCGCATTTATATATATCAAAATCAGATAAGATTATTCGGAGGATATTTATTCTTTCGAATTATTTCCTCTTGTATTGTGACAATTCTTTATAAGATCAATATTTCAAATTTATCAGGATATATATATTAGCTATTGACTTGCGATTAATTGTAAGCATCCCAGTTTATTTATATTTGAATTTTCGATCCATATGGATTTTATAATTATTTGTTTAACATGTTGTATTTAGAGTGTCTGTTTTAAACCTAAAATCATGTACCAACTTTTTTGGTATATCAATTTTTTACCATTTTTATGTATTAAATTTTTTGTATAATGTGATACTTTTAAGTTAATTTATTCTTTGCGTATATAAAACTGGATATTTGATATATATGAATTTGGATTATAGAGTTGAAATGTTCTATATATATATTGTAAACATATGTTTTCTAAGGACTATCTTCTAAGTGTGAATGTTTTGTAGTTGTATTTTGAAATGTTAACTGTGATTTTCTTACTAATTATCTAGTTTTCTAGTACTGATTGATGTTGATTATCTATCTGTTCTTACAAAATCATTCTTATTCATTCATGAATGTGATATATTGTTGATATATTTGAAGTGAAAAAAAAGATAGAGAATTTGATTGCCTTATGATATTCCTGCTGAAGGAGTGCTCAAATTCAAAACTGGTACTTTTTATTCTTACATAGAATATACAATTTGCAAAATATGA
The DNA here is from genome assembly GCF_011392965.1 of Frieseomelitta varia. Classification (NCBI taxonomy): domain Eukaryota; kingdom Metazoa; phylum Arthropoda; class Insecta; order Hymenoptera; family Apidae; genus Frieseomelitta; species Frieseomelitta varia. Next base: position 265,269 of record NW_025110004.1, on the reverse strand, counting down.
GATGAAGATGTTACACAGATTCTCGGGAAAAATTTTTTATAATTTAATGCAGAGCCTTTGATCTCAGATATGATCAGTTGCTTCTGTTCTAAAACCAATATACTTGTTCAAGAATATTGTATTTTTTGCGAAAACTGCTAATTTGGAATTAAAGCTTTTTCTTTAATAATAATAATTGCTTCATCTTTTTTGTATATGAGATTTTGATTTTAGAAATTAAGAAATTAAATTCTTTCGTTTGTACAGTTTAGGTTACGTAAGCGTATGTTTACACGTTTATAATATGTTATTATTTATTTTTAAATTGTCACTATTCAAATTACCACTATTTCTTTTAACTCTCTGTGGGCAATCTAGATTATTTATATCCCGTTTATTTATATAAATTTCACTCTTGAATTTTTTCAAAATGAATTTCTATTTTTGCTAATTATTCTTTCAAATATTTGATTCAAGGATCAATTATATATTAAATATATTATTTAATAATATATTCATATTATTTATATCATAAATTCATATTATTTAATAATATATTAAAATAGAGACTTCAATATTCAATATTTCAGGATTTGTTCAAATTTTTTAAAAGTCAAAAACAGTAAAACAATTAGTCTTTTAGTCAAACGACCCAGATTGCGGAAGTACGAGAAATATAATTGCGGAAAATTAAGAGAAATATGTATAAGTTTATTTTTAATTTTTTTTTTTAATAAGGTGTTTGAATTTGTTTTAGTTCATACAGTTTATCAGTTTGTAAAGTTTATAGCGTTTGTGAAATTGAAGCATATCATTATTTCTTCAACATCATTAAAATCTAGGAATATGGGTGACGTCAAATTAACTTAATACCTCTAAAATAATGAATTGAGAAATATTAATGTTTGTTACATCAATTCAGCAGATAAGAATGCCTTAAGAGTTCAATGAAATAATATATCCGTTTTTTCGGCAGTTAATGTACTTTTGATAATTCGATTGTAAAAGTTGTAATCTTTTGGTTAATTTCAATTCTCAATTCAAGTTCTTTGCATTGAAATCACATCTGAATGCATGTTGTTTATTGTTTACGCAATTTATCGTACAATAAATTTTCATGCTATCAGAATTAACTTATAATTCATAATAAACTGTAGAATGTAATAAAATGTAACTTCGTTGGTGTATCACAATGGTATTTATCTTATGTTACTGAACAATAAGTACAGAAAACAATGTTTTCTTAGTTTTTATGTTCTTCGAAGTAATTTCCTTTTGTTTGGATGGTTATTTAAATGATTATGACCTGCTAGGTAATTTCTTCTCTTACAATGAGATTCCAATTTCTTTCATTATTTATTTATCTGTTTAAGATATACATATTAATTTTTATTTATTATGATTATTAGTTTTCTATTTCATCATTTCTCTATTGTTTTTATATTAAAGTATAGCTATGTTCCATTATTGACAGTCGTCTATATTGATTTTAGAATTGTTTTAATTATTGTTTAATTATTTATTTATAATTATTTTAATTAATAATAACTTGTCAATTGTAACTTTTTGCCAATAAACCACCGACCCTTTTTTATGAATGTGTGTTTTCTATAAAAGCTTCAAATATTATATTATATATGCCAAGATATTTCACTATTTTCTATTCTAATAGTTTGCTGTTATTTAATTTTTCTAATAGACATATAAGTACGTTTCTCGTATATGAAGTTTATGGTTGATTTCAATTCTTCATATTCTTAGTTGGAATTTCATTTTGCTGAAATGATGTAATTTTTTTTAGTCTTCATGTGGGTTCTAATTGAAAACTAATAAATGTTATCAACTAAAATAAAAATTATGGTATTTAGTATTGTTGACAACTCTAATGTATAAAATAGTAAAATATAAAGCACTGTCCCTAAAATGTTATTTATTCTGATTTAATGAAATAAAATGAAGACATGACTTATTGTGTTTTGATTTAGAAAAATTTGTTTCTGAGATATGATTTTACAAGCAGGTAAAACAACAATCATTGTACCAAACTTTATCAAACGCCTGAAATGTGTCTAGGAATGCTATTAAGTATTCCTTTTTATTAAACTCTATTCTAATTTTACTAATTCATCTGTGAATTTGTGATGAATTAATGATTTTGGGTCATTTCCATTCCTCTGTTGCAAGTTTTATTCTGCAACGAATCTTTATTATTAAATTTATCTTAAGTAAGCTTTTTGGACTTGAGTTTTTGTGAATTTCGTATTGGATTTCACCTGGTGAAATGACAAAAAGAGAGCGAATATTTAAAGACAAAAAAGTCAATGATATTTCAGCTCGGTTTTTAAATCTGTTATTTCCTTGGTTATTTGTTTGATTTTCTAATGTTTGAAATATTTTTAATACGTGCTTGGCAAACGTTTCGACTTTTTTTGTTTTGATACGTCCAATTTTCTATTTTTATCGAATTTTATTGATTTGTTTCAAAATTTTTTATAGATTTCTATAGCAATTAATCTGTTTTCATTAAGCATGAGTTTTTTCAGAAATTGTTTTTTTCTTTGAAGAAGGTCTTTTAATTTTTCCTCTGCTTGACTAAAATCTGTTTTGTTATTTCGTCATTTTCTTTTGTTAATATTCTTTTGTAGGTTACCATTTTTCTTATTTCATTGAAGTATCAGTATCTTTTTATTAGGTTTAACTTTGTAAATTGTCAGAGTACAATTATTTGATCCGTATAGGGTTGTTAAAAAACGATTCATATTGTCGTTTGTCTGTCTTCTCGAATAGTTCCAACAAGCGGTTTTTTTCTTTTTGCTAAAAGTTTTGTCGCTAATGACATGTTTATAAAAAAATTGTCTGTGATTATATTTCTTCTACAAGCCCGGGTAATTTCAAGCAATTTCTACTAATTTCTACTAATTTCAGGGTAACAAACTCCCCAAGTGGAAACTAACCAAAATTTATACCAAATTTATCCGATTTATTGGACATATATTGTATACAAACCTACATCTTCCTTTGGTTAGAAACAATTGTTCATCTGTAATTTATAATACTTTTGATTGTTCTCAATGAATTTGCGCAGAACTTCGGAAATCAAGACGAATTTATCTGTTTGTAAGCGCTGGTTTTGTTAATTTTTGTTATCAAATTGAATGAACCTCATAACTTTTATAAAGCCATTTCTGTTTATAGTATTGAAGGAAAATGCTGGAACCCATTTCCTTTTTTTTTATAACGTTGCATATTTATAATGTAGCGAGAAGATGGCTAGGCATACTTTCAAATAAACAATTTTCTTTAGATAGTAAGCAAGATAATAGAAGACAAAGACCGATTCATACAAAGAATTTAAATAGAGTCAAATGACTTCTCGCCGTAAGCAAGACAGACTACAAATTTTTTCAAAAAATAAACAACAAGAAAAAAGTGAGTATTAAAAAATGCATTGTACATATAATATAAAAAAAGTGAAGATAAATGGCGATGCAATAACATCGTATGCAGGATATTCTAAACGAAATTTTAAAGAGTCATTTGATCCTGCTTGGTAGATTTAGTGTTAATATATCAAATATAATCCACTTATTCTTTTCAATTAGGGCTTTTTGTATTCCTTTCTAATCTCATAATAGGATATTATAATACTATTTTCGTTTCTATGATGAATTATTTCATTTTTTCAGCAATCATTCCTGTCAAAATTCCAATGTACAATACGCATATATAATTTTCCTTCTAAATACAATAATTTTTGTTAGGAGGTATTATTGAAATTTGTTGAGATATTGTTATTGTTTAATTAATAATATATTATTAATAATATATTATTTATTTTCTTTTTCTTAAATTATTCTAGCCTTCCGGTCACAGAATGGTTTACAAAAAAAAAAAAGAAATCTTATATTTCCATTCATTCTTTGATTTTTGTCCTCTTATATATACCTAAACCAAAACAATCGAGTCTCCATAATATAAAAAATCTAAACATAAATTAAATTTTCCAAAACATATCCTAGTTTACTGTTTGGTATCTCCTATTACAAAATAAATATCTTAACTTCAAATTTAACTCATCTAGAATAATCTAACGGTAATTATTTAGAAAAGGAGGGTCACCGATTTCGATGATTTTTGAATATGTTGTAGAAATCAACATTTTGAACAATTTTTTCCTATACAACCGCCGCTCGGCCTTAATTTTCGACCAAATTTTTCTTTTTAATGCTTCTCTCTTGTCTCAGTCATATTTATCATATTATGTTTCATCCTTTTCATTATTTTTCCATTGTTTCCCTGACCATTTTTATATCTCTGTTTTTCTTATCTTCTTCTTGTCTCGTCTTTTTTTTCCTTTCCAAAAGCAGAACCCTACTTCTAGTTCTTTTACTTTGAATTTTAGTTCTTTTCTCTCTTTTTCCATTTTCTTCCTTCCTTCCCAGTTCTTTCGTTATTCTCTTTTTAATCTCTATTTTTAATCTTTTTTAATCAGATCATTATTTTTTTTTTTTTTTTGGTTTGTGTTCTTGTATCTCTTTTATCTCCTTTTCTCTCTCTCTCTCTCTCTCTCTCTCTCTCTCTCTCTCTCTCTCTCTCTCTCTTTCTCTTCCCTTTCACATCCATCTTTTTTTAAATTTCTCACATTATCTTTCCAAAATTTTTCCTATCCGTCTTTGTATAAACTTTGTACAAACTTTTTTCTTTATTCCTTCATGTCGTCATCTTTTCATTTACTTTATCTATTTGACCTATTGTCTTTTCGGTCTTACCGACTTCCTTCCTAGCGATTTCTTAACTTCTATTTCTTATCTTTTCCTAAAAGATAATGTATTATATTTTTCTGTATTTTTCTGCATTTTTCTGTATTATTCCTACTTCCTTCGCTACTCCTCTACGCTAACTTTCTGCTTTTTTTTTCATAGTATAGCTTCAAAACTATTTATTTTTCAAACAAATTTTCGTACCTTCTAAACAATCATACTCTATACATTTGTATCACCACTTTTCTTCTTTTACTTAAATTGATAAACATGATCTCTCGCATTTTGAACTTCAAATATATTAATAATTTGTATGTATTCATTTAAGTTAAAGACTCGTTTTATTATAGGATTATATAAATAAGTATTATATATATATAAATGGCATGATAACAGTAACGAAAAGTATAAAGATGACATGTATTTGAAATATAACGAGTAACAATTTATCATGAATTAACATACACATTTTTGTATACTGCAGCACAATACATATTTTGCATCACCACACTTACATCACCACATTCAGCCATTCTGCTTATCCATTTATTCTCAGGTAATTCTTCTTTGTCGCTTGAATCGTGGTTTTCATGAATCCAGAATTTCATAGAATCTCTTGATATGGTCTTAAGTCCCGCCGATTTTTCTAACTAAACTCATTGTTTTTTAGTTACTTCATACAATCCGAAATATTTTAGGCACAATTTCAATTCGGATTCCATCTATGTCTTCTGTGTGACCCAGGTTGCCTTTAGAAAATTTATATATTTCGTCTCTTTTTATTATATGTTTTCGCAATTTTCATTTTGAAGTCTCGTCATCGATTCTTTTGCTTGTATACATAACTCTCCACGCGCTTTTTCAAGAAAGTTAGTAATAGCTGTCTCTTTAAAAAACTTTGATTCATCATTTTAAATCCCCTATTTGAGGCTTTATTAAAATTTGGAACAATGATACTTCAGTAATTCGGCTTAGTATCTGATTTAAATACTGCTGTATTTTTCCAACATATTTAAATCAATTCTTTGCCATTAAATACATTAATTTCATGAATAACGATGAACATGCGATTCATTCGTTCCATTGACTCTAGATACCTCAATTGTGGTCGCAATATGAATATTCTCGTCCTTGCAGTATTTTACACAATCATGTGAGAAGATCGCTTCGACCTGAAATAATTCGTCGTGGATACTCAAACTTGTATTGTTTCTGAAATATCAGATATCTTTATTCTCTCAAATTTGGATTCTTCTGTATTGTTGTTTCTGTCATTAAAACTTAAAAATTTTTCCATTTTTACAAGGGAAAAATACACAATTTACATGCTATGTAATATTCTCTCTTTTAACATAAAATCCGCCAGTTCTATCTATCTATCACGGACGAATCTTCTAATTTGTAGAATTGGGATGACAAAACACTGACAAGATAGTGTAAAAAATGGAAAAAATGTATTTAGAATATAATGATTAATTAAGATGTCCATTTCGCAGTCATATTTATTATGACCTCTTTCTCTATACGAGGTAAACGATTCCTTGTAATGGTTACTCATTCAACAACCAAAGTTCAACAGCTGGATCTTTATAATTGAACCTTCTTTTATGGAGTTTATATGCTCTTCAAATTGTAACCATTGCAAAAATATATCTGCATTCATCCATTTACTTTCGAAATAACAATGCTGTCAAGAAAATTTATTATTAGTTGACTATGCTTATAATTTTTGTTCGAAAAAGTAAATAAAGATGGTACAAAATATCCAATGATACTTATTACTTATCAAGTATTAATCTGATCATTTTCTTTTCTTTGAAAGACAAAACTTTTTTATTTTTATATACGTTTAAAATACACGTTTTATTTGCATTATAAATTCAAGGATCAATCAGCTATACACATGATACTAGTTTATTCCACAATTTTCAGAAATCAATTTGGTAGTATTTTTTTTTAAAGTAAAACTATTGTTTTCTTTCTTCTTTTTTTTATTAAATATTCTGCTAAATTAAAAGCTAATTTCAAAAACTCTAGTTAATGACACTAGGTGATTGTCAAGGTCTTTGACATGGTTGGAAAGTTACCATGAAAATTCTTCATAAAAACTCGATTCAAATCGGCGTAATTTTGATTTGAATTTTTTCAAGAAAAATTGGAAATAGAAACGTTTTTTGATTTTTAACATCAGCTATTTTGGCAAAGATATAGTTGTGATCAAATTAGATAAACACATATGAAAATCATCTGGAAAATTGTAAAAAGTTAAAATGGTCATAGCTTATTCACAATAATTTAACAATAATTTCGGAATTTTCACAGTATTTGTATAAAATAACGCTTTTCGGAAAGAAGAAAGTCCCCATCTCACGTCATATTCGGTATAGTTTTCACATAAATTTCAGTTCAATCATTTTTAAATCTAACATTACAATAATCCTTTACAGTTGAACAAATTCACACGATACGATTTTGCCGCTCACATCGCAACGACTTTTATTAATCACAATTACGAGTCCTAATTTATTTCCTGCAGTTCGCTTATCCTGCATTAAGTTCGTTCGTATTTTCCTCAACTTTCTAACTTTCGCATCGAATTTGTTTGCGCCGTCTTTTCTAGTGACTCCCCAATTTCACATTCGATTTATTTACGGAATTTCAACTTTTCTCCTTGACTTTCATCGGGTATACCTGTTAATTGTATCCGTATTTCACAATATATTCTTCACTGGTTTTCGTACCGTTTGAAGCTCCGACTCGTAACAACAACAAAATTTGATAAAATTTAAATGAAGTATTGTTTTTAATAGTAATAGTATCAAGTCAGTTTTATTTGAATAACCGATTCAGATGTGTACCGATGCATTATGTTTATCAAGGTCTTAACATCTAACAATAAGAATGAATTCGTTACTAATAACCTCGTATTCCTATCATGTTACTTGTGAGAATATCGTGCATTAATAATTTGTAATGTAAATAGTAAAGCTGTTAATCAGTTAAAACAGCCAGTGTGAATTGTATTATGATTTACGATACCAACATGAAAAATGTATTCATAGAAGAATTGACCAATGGATCATGGCGAATTCAAAAAGATAGTTAAAAAAAAGGAAACTGATAAAAGTCATAATACCAATAACACGCAGTTACAATATCAATAACACTGTTAAATGACTATCTGACCTTTTTTTAACTAACAACTCATATTTTTTACTGTTCAAAATCATGAAATCCCAAATAAAACTTCAAATTCAATCTCATTCAATTAAATAAAATTATCAAACTACTGTTCGATTCAATAATTAGTATAAATATTTGTACTATAAAATGAATTAAATAAAGGTTCACATAATTCCAGACAATTACAAAGTAATCACATTAGTTATTAAAAAAAAACACAATATTTTATACTTACACTACTTTTATATTTTATACTAAAATTATAGTAAGAAGACTATATTCAACAATAGATGTAGTAATAAAAAGAAACAGCAGAAATTAATTCTCCAAGTGCCTCGGTAAAATCCATAATTAATATAGTGCACAAAATAATAAAAAATCCTTTATTCACTTTAGAATATGAATCAAAAAGCAAAACTCATGAAATATTCAAAATTAAAAAATTGGAATACAAATAAATACAAAATCTCCGAGACTAAGAAGATATTTTAATACCCTAGATATGAAAGACATGAACATACGCATAACTGGCGTAATCAGGAACCAGTTTAAGTTATTGTATTAAGTGTGCCAGGTTATTTGAAATTTAATATTAAAAATACTAACGATTAAAACATAAAATTTCTGTCACAGACATTAAAATAAAAAAATAGAAAACTTTGTAATACAATAGAATACACAAGCTCTTATTTATACATTTTACAAAAAATCATTTAAATCTCTAAAAATAGATTGTTTTATATCTATAAAATATACAATAAAAATTATGAATTGCTTATTCATTCATTTTGGTTTTAGTTATTGAAAAGTTCCAATTAACAAAAAATTATAAAAACTGTGGAGATAACCATTTAGTTACAAAAAATAGCAGATTAGGAAAGAACTTCTATAAACTACAGCCTCAAATGCAGCAGAAAACAGTTATTGGAGTAAGAAAAATAATTATACATTACGAACATTTAAATAGTAATCGAATAAAAGTAAGTTAAAGTTAAACAAACATTTGTATATAAATTAGAAACTCTAACAATATTCTGTCTTCAGGTACAAACCAAATATATTCGATATAAATATACAAATTAATAATATCATACATTATCATAATATAAAATGAATAAGTAAGATATAATAAGAATGACACAAATAGATAAATATTCAAATTAATCAAGGTACTCTCAAAAATAAAAATAAAAATAATAGAATAAAATTCATCTTACTAATAAAAATGATATAGAAATACCATATTATTAAATAAATCAACCATAAGGGAAAACATGGTAGAACAGCTACGATAATATAAAACGGAATATATATCACAATACCACTAAAAAGAAATCCTATAATCAATCGTCTTAGTAGGGATTAAATGCAAATTTACTCAATATATATACATATCATTTAGATTTAATATTTTTCCAGATACTTCGAAAACATTGTTTAAATGTTTGCAAATATTTATAATATTTATAATAGCTAATGACTTTAATCCTAAGCAGCCTGTTAATGTAACTAAATAGCCTGTTAAGTAACTAAAATTAACGTACAAGTGAGATCTTAACATTACAAATTTAAATCTACAAAAATTAGTAATGAATCAACACATCAACCATATCGAACTACTTAATATATTTAATTATGATATCTTTAAAGATATCATTATTAAAAAGATATATCCTATTCTATATATACAGGATGATGAGACCACTTAAATATCTTTTCGAATTTTGATAATGCAAAAAATACATTTTTCCTAATGTGAACAGTATCGAAAAGTCGAAGTAATTGGTAAGAATTTTTTTTTCGAAATTATTTTTCGAATTAATTTTTAAATTTTCAAGATCATGTTATTTACACATCTGAACATATTTTTTTTTTACTAGATACACGATACAATCAAAAAATATATAGTTATATAAAAAAAATCAATGACTTGATTGAAAAAATGACCTTGAAAAGAAATATTCTTACCAGTTATTGGCCTTTTGATACCATTCATATTAGGAAAAAAATATATTTTGCATTGTCAAAATTTGAAAAGATATTTAGGTAGCTTTATTAAATGGATCACCCTGTATATATACATATAAACAGAGTCCAGCTCTGATTATCCTCTACTATGTTTTAACATATACAAACAAATAATTTTCTACGAACAGATTTTACATCTCACCAAATTCAAAAAATACATTAACAAAAAATTACATTGTAATGTATCACTAAAACTCTTTACCAATTAGAAGAAGCATAATTTGAGCAGTGGTGTGGACAAATAAAATATTTAAGAAAAAAATAATTGAAAATATTACAATACTTACAAACATTTTTGAATTAATAAAAAAGAAAATAATTGCAAAATTTTTTTAGCAGAGGTACAATTCAAAACTACATGAAAAAGGAAATGTATAACCAAGAAGATATGAAAAATTGAGAAATTCAAGCACATTTATAACTAATTGTAAGTGGTAAATACAAACTATTCGAATGAATAAAAATATAAACTATTACCCATAGAAAATAGCAAAAAAATGCAATAAATCAGCAATTTTAATACATTCGCTAAAAATATCAAATGAAATGTGGATAAGAACAGATGAAGAAAAAATTAAAAAGTTTGCTATCTTAAGCGATATTTTTGCACTATATAACGTACAATTGCTGGTATTCAGAATAAAAACACATACAAGTTGCTCTTGCGTCATCAGTGAAATAAGTAGGATCATTGGTAAACTTAAATATTGCTAAACAAAAGACCAGGATTTAATCTAGGATCTAATTATAGAACAGATACTAAAAAAGACATAATACGACTTCTAACTATATTCTACAATGCATCAGTAAGACTCAATTACTTCTCTATTATTTAATGTAGGAGTCGTACGAGGCAAAAGTTTGTGTGAAATGGCATTATACAGGCCTACTTCTCATTATTATTATCTATTTATTTTTCGTATATCTATTATCAAAAATATTTGAGATATTACTATTTAATCGTATGAAGCTATATAAGCGTTATAACGAAAGAATAACTAATCCCTGAATACCAGTTTGGTTTTCTAAACAATACAACAGATATATAATGATAAATAACATATTACAGAAGTTAGAGACTAAATGATACTGTACTGCACTATTTTTAAATATTGAAGTGACAGAATATAACATAAAGAATTATAATTTATATACTATCTACTACAATTATCTATTGAACAGAATATTCTGTGTAAGTTTCAACAATATTAATTCAAATGTTAAATCTTGTCGATAATACTGTAATACTATCTAAAAACACAGACTCTGCAAGCCATTAAATTTAAAAAAAAAATTAAAGTAAATGAAGTCTCAACATGTAACATTTGCACTAAATAAGAAATAAATGTACCAACAATTTTTCTAAATAATACTTGAAACTACAAACATTCGCCATTTTGATTTATTATTATAGATATATAATCTATTACTTAGACTCCAAATTTAATTGAAAATACCATATAAAAATAAAAACTAGAATACAATTACAACAGAAACAAATATTGACGTAAATTCAAATTAACCTACCTCTATTCTGTAAAACTGTATTGAAACCCATCTGAACATATGAGATACAATTGTAAGGAATAGTTAATAACAATAAGTTATATACATATCTGTAGTTTGAAGTATTACAAAACGCTCTTTCTAAGAATTGTTGACAATGCATACTGGTAGGTACATAAAAGAAGGAGAGATCTACAAATATCATTTGTCATCTTATAAATATCACAGATTATTAGAGAAAATCATAATATATACGATGTAGTACAAAAGTGACACAAATCATTCGAATAAAACATTATATTCTATCAATATGTGTACTAATTGTAAGAAAGAAAAATATCCCATTTATACCAATACAAACATCTACAATAAAAAAAATTGTACAATAGATATTCCTCTCGCTGGAAAATTAATCTGTCTGATATCGTTTGCCAAGCAAACAGGAAATATTATTTTTTGAAAACAGAATATTTTCGGAAACAATGATTTTTCTTTAAAATATTTTATGCACTTTAAATATTAAAAATAAAGCACTTTTAAGTATTAAAAATAATAAATACTTTTTTATTCAAAGAAAAAAGCATAAAACTTATTATAGGCATAATAATATTATTCTCACATAAAATAATTGTTAAAATTATTATCTTAATTGTACACTTGACAATTGTTATTTTTTTGATTAAATATAAGTTAAAATTCAATTATTATATAATACTAAACAAAATATTAAAAACATGTACTTTGAGAATTTTTAATTGATTTCTGTATGGAAATTATATTTTAAACTTCAAATTAATTTCATAAAAAAAAATTTTGTATATTTTAATAATTATTTTAATTATTAAATTATAATTATATTTTAATAGATATTTTAATAAAATTTTTTTAAATATATATATATATATATATATATTTTTCTAACATTAAATTATTATATCCTGTATTTATTATATTAATAGCATAACTCAAAAATAAAAGGAAAAACGAATTTAAATGTTTTAACAATTATTGTTTACACAGCAACTTTTTTATATACTAATAAATCAATTTTGAAATCAAAGAGCAAATTATTGTTACAATAAATGAATGATATATGATATTATTATTTTTATTAAAAATAAGAAAAGTAAATGTAATATAATTTATAAAAATAAGGATAACGTTAATGACTTTTTACAATTTTAGTTAAAGAAGAAGATGATTACATGCCGTAGCAGTTATTGTCCGTTTGATCTCTTTTCGGGAGTGGAAACACGTATGAAATCAGCATTGAAAGGATTGCTAAAATCACCACAGAATAATCTCAAGATTTTTAAAGATGGTGTTATAATTTATGACCAAGAATCAAATTCAAGCGATCTTGAATGTGTCTTAACAGAATGGTTTTGCAATTCTATTAATTCTGCGAATAAAGGATACATTGATAAATTCTGTAATTTAATTTGTACTGTTCTTTTACGTCCATTTATTTCCGAAGAATTTAAGTTTTGTACATTTCCTACATATGAATTGTGCACATCTATCGTTGAACAAGATACGAAGACGACCACATACATTAATCCAGATCTAATAGCAAAAGCTAAGAAATTATTATATTTTGCTGGAGAGGTAAATATTAATTTTAAATTCTTAACATTTAATTTTAAATTTAAATTTAATTTATAAATTAAATTTAATCTATAATTTTTAATAGAAAAATGATTAATAGTTATTTCAAAATATTTCACATTATGAATTATGATTTGATAATTATGAAATTAGTGCATGCTAATTACTTAAATACATATTTGTCAAAGTTTAACAAAGTTTAAATAACCTTAATTTATTCTTTTTACAGATGTGTAACTTGAAAGCGGAAACATTACCAAATAATTCGGTACTAGAACGAATACTTAATATGCAAAGGTTACCTTTCGTTAGTTCAGAATACGTTTATAATACATATTTAAAGTTTCATTCATGGTTAACTGACGATATTATCTATTCTAATTTAATAAATACGATCAAATTTAATGAATATCGAATATCTTATCTCAAACAAAATGTAAGTAATTATTTTCATATGTAATAATTTTATTTTCATGAAATAATTAAAGTTTTATTATAAATTGCAAAAAAGAATTATTTATCGTTATATGTAACTGAATATGTGTACAGGATGAATATAATAAATAATTAAGTCGAACAATAACAGTATTCTATATTGAAGATGTAAAAAAAAATTATAGAGAAAAATTTTGCATTGTTTATTATCATATAAAATGATTTTTTATAAAAATGCATTAATGCAATTGCGCTTGTGTTTTAAATTCGAAATACTTCGAGTAATATTAATGTTTTCAATATTGTGTAATAACATTTCTTTATTTAGAGTGTCACAATGAATCAATTCATAGAAGAAAAGCTGTAAAGTTTCATTTAAAAAGCAAATGCAATTGCACTTTCAGTTGAAAATTTTTTTTAAGCTTCTTAAACAATGCAAAATTTTCTTCTACAATTTTTTTCTGCCTTTATTGGAAATAGTTATAGTTTGAGTTTCCAGTTAAATTCACTCTGTATATATTTGGTAAAATGCATTTTTATACTGAAATATTTTAACGACTTTTTTATTTTTCAGAAATCATTAAATCAAGTGGGAAGCCCTCTAACATTAAAACAAATTCATATACAAACATGTGCCAAAAATACTACAACTTCTAACAAATCAAACGTTAATGACGATTCTATTGGCAACAAACATATTAATGAACCTAACGAAAATTTTCTTATATCGAAATCAATTTTAATTCCAATTGAAAAAAATAATTTTCGCTACAATAATGTAATAAACAACGAAGATAAAGTACATTATAATGAAAGAGAAACATATTTTTATGTAAATACTGAAAGTATATTATGCTTGCAAAATTACCTCTTATTTTCATGTGCTAGAGATTGTTCGATATTGATGTCATTTCGAGAAATAAATCCGTAAGTTTCAAAAATATTTTATTTTCTAAAATTTTAAAAAATTATGTAACCAATCAAATTTCTAAAAATTTATATACTAATATTTTTCTTTTTTTATAATATAGGAATACCATATCATCTACCATCGATGATAATATAGTACAACTTCCGGATGGACTTAGCTTTGTTTACAATATCAGAATTTCTGATATAGATCCAAAAAGCTTACATTGCATTGAAAAACATCGCCAACGAGATATTGATGTTTTAAATTCAGTAATATCTCTTCTAGAACAAGAATTTATAATTAAAAATCAAAATTCATTTGAAAAATGATTACCGTAATAATAATTTTCAATCAAGACTTTGTTCTATAATGTTCCTATATTTCATATCTTCTAAAAGTATAGAAATTATATAGTTCAAATATACGTACATATCTCTTCGTATGGAAAATACACAGAGTGTTCGCATTATTTTTATCCAGCATTTTTTTCAGAAATGGTAAACAAGAGAAAAAAATGGCAGTGGACAAAGTTGTATGGTTTGCAAACGTACATAAATAATAACTGTAAATAATAAACCCTCTCGATAGTGATTTCAATTCATTGTTTGATTCGTGTCTGCTATTCAGTATTCTTACAATTAAGTATATCGTTACAATTAGGTATATCGTCGTGATAACTTCTGTGCAATTTAGCAAATATTCTAGAATTCTGTTGATCAAATGAAGAATTTATTCAGATATTCAAAAGCATCATTTTTTAAATAAAAGATCATCATGAGAAAGACATTCAAAAGCATTATTTTTTTTAATAAGAAAAGAGTTTCAATAATCATTTTAGATTTTTTAAATAACACTATTTATTTTTTTATTATATTTTTATACATTTGAAAATAAATTCAGTGATGTAATACATGTATAATTTTAATTATTCATAAAGTAGCATTACAATTTTATTATCAATAAATCTAAACAAATAAATGTAAGAAATTAACGATAAAGTGAAAAATAAAGTTGTAGATTAGAATTCAGAAATATTCGTTATTGTAGTATTAGATAATTAAAGTGAAATACAATTACTCTCGTAAATATTCGGACATCGAAGTAATTGCGAAATTATCACTTCGTATTTATTTATTACGTGTTAATTTATTGTTGATATGAATTTATAATGAATTGAAGCATTTATTTTAATACATACAAAAACATACTTTATTATTTATTGTTTTGTACAGAATAAGTTATAATCAAAATTAAACACAATATTTCAAAAATATTCGAACATTATATTTAACTTTACAGTCGAAATAATCGAAAAAGTTTGTAAGGTCAGTGAAGTGGTCAAACTTAAATGTTTATACGCATAAAGTAATAAAAATAGAAAGTAAGGTAGAGTAATTGTTTGTAAAAGCAGTTTGTAAAAGCATGCCTAATTTATTACGAAAATAGCTTAAAAAGACAAAAATATTTCGTTTCACGTTCAACTGGTTATTTATCACAGAGAAAAAGGAAAAATGTATTAAGAAATTGGTGATTTATTAAATATAAATAAGAATACCGTCGCAGATATAATAGAACGATACAATGAAGAAAATAGGATTGAAACAATCCCGCAAACGGGACGACCAAAATCACTTACGAATTGTAAAATTATATGAAAAGGATAATTCCGAGATAAGTACTCCAATACTAACTAGAGAATTATGTGAAGAAACTGGAAAAAATAGTTATGTTAATACAGTTCGTCATATGTTATATGAAGATCGTTATCATGAGAGAATAGGTCGAAAGATGCTTTTCATAAATGAAATTAATCGGAAGAAACGATTAACATTTACGAAAAAATTTGTTTAAAAAAAAAATGTGGTGGAAAAATGTGATTTTTGCCGACGAAAACAAGTTTGAGATTTCTGGATGTAATAAACAGAAAATAATATGGCGAAAACCAAATAAACAATTTAAAAGAAACCTACAATATGGGGTGTTGATGGTGTAGAGTATCTCTACTACTAGAGTAGAAGAATTAATTTTTATTGATGGAATCTTAGACAGAAACAAGTATTTAAACATTTTGAAAATGCAGTGAAAATGGGCATAAGTGATATTTATAAATTTTATCAAGATAAAGATCCGAAATTTCGAATTGTTCAAGAATATTTATTATATAATTGCCATAAAGTCCTCTTCCACAATCTCCGAATTTAAGTCCCATTAAGAATGTCATTAAGAAAGGGATTCATTGGATCGCAATATTAAAAAAACAAAAGAAGAATTGAAAACTCGCTTAATAAGAGGGTGGAGAAATATATACCAAAGTTATTTACTTGAAATAATTTCTAACATGCCTACACGTTTGAAAAAGCTTATCTGACAAGGATTTCCAATAAAATATTAAAAATTGTTATAATTTACACTAATAATAACTACAAAATAGTTATGTATTATTAAATCCGAATATTTTTTGAGTTATTGAAATCATATTTAATCTTGATTATATACTTTATGTACAAAACTAATTATGTACTAATTATGTACAAAACAGTAAAAATTAAAGTTTGTATTTTTATATGTATGTATACTTAGAATAAGTACTTTAATCTATCATACAACAATAAATTCGGCAAACACATAATAAATAAATATACCAAGTGATAATTTCGCAACTACTTCGCTATTTGAATATTTATGTGATTGTATGCATATAGTACATCATTAAACTTTTGTAATTCAAGAATATTGTAAAAAAATATGTGATATTATTTAAAAACTATAAAATGATTTTTAATGGAAAAATAATAATTTTGAAATTACTTATTTAATATTAATAAACTTCTGTACAAAACATTTTTTTCTTAAACTATTATCAAATATCAAACTTAAATATCATAATATATCATTCCATATCAACATAATAATCAACAGGCGATCTAAGTAAATTTGTCCTAAATTTCAAATATTAATATTTGTACATATATTTAGTCAAATTATTTTATTATAAAATTCTTATATAAGATATGAGATAAGGAACATAAAGACCAAGAGTGTAATTATATATTTTTAAATTTATTCGTTTTATTTATACAAATTATAGAAAATTTTATAATATAATAATTTTCATATATTAAAATTAAATTTCAATATATATTTCTGATCTTAGTTATATAGCATTTTAAATTAATACCTAACAAAATGAAGTGAAAACAAATATTTATAATCGTTTATGAATTACTAACATGTAAATGCATAGATATCACATTGAATTATATATCATGTTAACCTAAATTATCAACTTAATTTATTAACTTAATTTATTAACTTAAATGTTACTATGTAGAAATTTAATAAATGAAAATGATTTACATTATGTGCTATTAAATTTATCTACAAGTATTAAATCAAAAGTTAGAATAATTTTATTTGACTCATTTTAAACTATTTGCAAGTATCAATTGCTGTTAAGATGTATATCAATGTATGACAAATTAATAAATGTTTTAATTTAAAGCAAGTCAAATGTATCTTACTTACATTTATAAAATATAAAGCTATTTAATATAAATATTATTGCTGTATAAAATGATGAAAAGAATTTCTCTGTTATTAGCAACACAAATGTATAAATGTATTAAAATAATAATAAAATATTTTTATTAATACTTTATCATACCTTGACTATTAGGCCATTTTTAATTCAATTCAATTCAATTTTATCAGAGTCCTCCAATTAAAAGGAAAATATATGTATGAAGTTTTTAGTAAAAAGTAAATTAAATTTTTCAGAAAAATAAAAGCGGTTCGATGAAGTATAACAAAAATTTACATTACATATTTACAGAATAGAACTAAATCATTGTAATTAAATTGTATTAAATATATTTGAAGAAAAAATGACAAATGCAATTAAAATTATAGTTAAATTTTCACATTCTAATTAGTCATATCTTTTTAACACATTAATAAAACAAAAATTATCTTATTTTTCATTCATCAATTATTTTAACAAACATATAATAAATATATTATGAAAAATTTGATTAAATCTTTGAGAAATTAATTGTCTTGTATGCAATAGCATCATGAATGATATGGACTATGTAATTGAAATTGCTATACCAACAGTTCAGAAGTGTATTAAAGTGTATTAAAGAGATTTAAAAAAATTAAAAATTCTATTTATAATATAATTCCTTTGTAACAATAATATATGAGTAATATATA
The DNA here is from genome assembly GCF_011392965.1 of Frieseomelitta varia. Taxonomy (NCBI): domain Eukaryota; kingdom Metazoa; phylum Arthropoda; class Insecta; order Hymenoptera; family Apidae; genus Frieseomelitta; species Frieseomelitta varia. The sequence goes on along the minus strand of NW_025110004.1, from coordinate 246,642 downwards.
ATTATAAATTATAAATTTATATTATAATAAACTAGTTGCGTTAATAATTAAAATAAAAATTTACTCAATAAATAATTTATTCAATAAATAATTTATTCAATAAATAAATAAATAAGAATTAACAAAAGTTATATTTTATAAAATATGTTTAGAAAATATATAAAATAGTTTGTACATAAAATAAAACTTTTATAAATAAATTTATTATTTAATAAATTTATGATAAATGTATTTATTATTTAATAATAAATGTATTTATTATTTAATAATAAATAAAGATTAATTCATTAAAAAATAAATTTATAAGTTTCTAATTTGTATAATTTGAAATGTTACAAACATTTTTTTACTAAAACGATTATCCTTATCTACAATTAATAATTTTGAAATTCGAAATATATATATATATAGTTTTATATATATAATAAAAGTGAATCTTTTCATGCATCCCTAAATATCGTGATTTGATTGGTCAGTTAGAAGTAAACGTCGGATGGCTTCGGTTGGCATCGGTTCCATCTGTGAGGATCTTCGTCCCAGACCCCACTGTAATTCTTGTGGCTCTATCACAACCCACGGCGCCCCTCCCCAATGGGAGAGAAAGAGCAAGCAGCTGCAGTGCTCTCTCGGCTGCCAGTCGACGTTCGTAAATGGCGACGTATCGATGTCGAATGTACGTAGCGAACTGGTAAATCGTCGTACGTGATGACGGCTCGTCACTGAACCTCGGACGGCGATGGGCACGCAAAAGCCGGAAGAATGGGCGAATTTGCTGATCACACGTTTCGAGGAACAGGTACATTCCAGCTGTGACTTGAAATACAAATCTGTTTAGCTTTTCTTTCTTGCCTATTCGTCTTCCCTCTTCGTGACCGCCCCTCTCTTTCTTACCTATCCTTTTCCGGTGCTTTTTCATATTCTTTCTCTCTCTTTTCCTCTATTTACTTTTTGCTATATGTTCTTAATCTCTTCCTATATTATTCTTTTCTTATTCTTAGCTTCTTTTTTCTATTATATCTCTCTTTATTAGAAGATTATTACTTTAGAGAAAATTAGTGATTTTATTGTTTTTCATTTTCATGAGTCGTATTAAAGAAACAGATAACATTATTTTACGAATAAATAAAATTATTTTATAAACACTCAAAAAAATCGGCAATAGTTTAATTGCTCGTAAAAATTTGGCTAAATGTATGTAATATATGATTTTAACATAATTTCTATAGCTGTGGAATAAATGCAAGGAACATAATTTTCATTAGCAAATGAATATTCAGTAATAAAAAGATAAAACATAGAGTGATATAAGTAAAAGTGATATAATTAAAATTGCAACTTTGATGTCAATTAATTCTTGTTAATTAATTAAATTTTGAACTTTCTAATTATCATTTATTTAATATTATTTAAGTGCAAAAATTCAATTCTTTTTATATCTTGTGTGACAAGGCATAATATGAAATAATTAAATGTTTCTATGGATTATGGTCATAACAATAGTCGTTTAAGTAGAATTTAATTTACATTTTCTACGTATTGTATCTTGTATTTTTTCTTTTTACGTTTTTGTATTTCTTTTGCTTTGCTTAATTCTTTCTCGTCTATTATATGGGGAAAGAGAATTTTGTACGCAATACGTAAATATTATTTAATGATAATGTTTATTGTACAAATGCAGTGATTGTATGTTACTTCTCACATTTTAGAATTTGCTTCAAATGTAAAATAAATTTTAAATGACGCAATGACCCCAAAACAATTTCATTTATTTGACGTCAAATAAAGTAAATAGTTAGGAATTATAGAAATTTCAATTGTCATTGTTCCTATTATTAAAATAATAATGATTAGTATCGTTATATTTCCGAATGTATCGTCATTCATTTATTCGTTGATTCGTTCATTCATAGGAAGATGCTTTCTCGCGGTCTCCTCCCTCTACACGTCGTGAAGTCCACGGTTTGACCTTCGCCCCTTTTCCCTTTCCTCTCTACCCCACGGCTATTCAGTTAAGATACACATAGGGTGTTCCAAAATTGTACTATTTCAATAATTTGTTGAGTATTATTTTTATTGAAATAAATAAATTGCAAAACTATAGTGTATATTAACTTGAAATTTTGAAACAATTGATTTTTTATTTTAAGTAAAAATGTATCATTTGAAATTCAAAAACTAAAATATGCTTTCAAAATAAGACTAATTTTATTTCTTTCTTGTAATGTTTGTTAATTATTTTGAAACGACCAAAAAATTATATCTTATAAATATGAAATAATTTTATATATAACATTGCATGAGTAATTCTAATATTTATGACAATGTTAAAGATGACACATATAATTTTTTGTGTAGTAAAATTAAATACTTCGTATAAAAAGATTTAGAGATGAATTATTGGCATACCCTATAGAGTTCCATTCTCCGTAACCCCTCTATACCTACACAACGTCGTTTCCATCGTATCACGGATACATGAATGAAAATTGCATTTATTTTGCGCACAGCTTATCGAAGAATTTGAATTTATGGTTATACTTTCATGCTCGAATATTTATATTTGTAACTTTTAACAAGTGACATTTATGTTAAACAAAAGTGTTTAAAATATTTACATATATATATGTAAATCTGTATGTGAAAGAAATAGTCTTAGAATTATATTAATAAAATTAGGAAATGATTCAAAACATATAGAGCTTATATTACATTTATTATAAGTACAAACTGTGATGATGATCTACAGATCTTTATTTTATTACTTGTTATATTATATATTAATAATATTTAAATTGTCTTTGGTAGTAATAATACTATCTAAAATCAATATTTTGTATTATTAATCAAAATTAAATTAATAAATTTATTGTAATATTTGCATTAATAAAATTTCTTTTTTAAATAATTCTTTTTTGTTTATTTTACAATTATTTAATTTTTTATTGATTGACAATGATTATACGATAAATTTACAATTTAAATAGTATTCTCCTGAATCAGAGATTAATATCTTGTGATAAAAAATGAAAATGTGATAACAAAAAAATATGATTAATTTTTTTCAACATTTTATTCAAAATTTTCTTATAATATTTATATTTGTTTAAAATTTATCGATAAATTTTAAATTACTATTAGCATCATTCTAAATTACCGTTTACAACTCTGACAGTCTACTTTCATGACAGAACTATTTCTGTGCTTTATTGGTCATGTAAGTTTTGTATTTTTAGTACTTTTCCTATATGAATTACATATTTGAACAAAAACCATATATATATGTATTTTTTTGTAAAATTTAATCACTTGTAATATTTGTAATATTTTACTAATTCTACTATAAAAATCATTTTGTCATTAAGATCATTATCGAGAAAAATATATATAAAATATATATAAACATCATCAATAAAAATTTGGATGAATAACTTTCCCAAATATATTAGTAAGTTTCCATGACTTTTGTAAACTATCTAAATATTTTTTCATTTTGTAAATATTTATATTTTGTTTTCAACAAGCCAATATCCTTCCTTGAATTTTGTTTGTAAGAGTTCTTGCAATTTCCAGTTTTTTTCAATACAATGAATTTTAGATTTACTTCTTCCAAAGGTACTAGTTATAATTTTATAAAATTTTCTTTTTTCTCAAAATCTTTAATATTTATTTCCATTTTAACTTTTGCCATTTTGATATTCATAGCTTTTATACTACTATCATATCGTGCGGATTGTGAAAATAATAAAAATTGTTGGATTATTTTTTAATACTATCATTAAGTTTGATTTTATTGATATGATATAATTCGATATTAAATTAAAAGTTATAATATTTATGTAATTTATATTTTATTTGTTAAAAGTTAAATATAAGCATTTAGGTACTTTTACTATTGTAAATGCAATTAAATGTTGTTTACATGTAAATTTTAAATTTTTAAGACGTTAAAGATATTGCAATAACGTCTTCGATTAGTTGATAAAAGTACATATAAAAATCTAAATAAATGTTCTGAAATAAATATTTGGTTTTATTACTATTAATTATTTGTTTAATTATTGGTTTTATTACTATTAATTATTTTAGTTTTATCACTATTAATTATTTATCATTCATTGCTAACAATTTTTTAGAATAATAATTTAAAAAATTATTCCTGTTATAAATATTTCTTAAACATATTTAACATTTTGATATATGATGATAAATTTTTAAGTTATTAAATAAAAATAAACCATATATAAAAGTAAGAAAAGAGAGGAAAGAGAGCTATTAATATATTTATGATATACATAAAATTCTATATTTAAAACTCAGAAATATTGCACCTTATTATACATTATATACATAATATTAATTAGATTAATGAATAGGAAGTAATGCAATAATTTCATTCATTATAAATCCATCATATTAATTAATAAAAATATATAAACAATATTACTGCAAACAATTCATAATAACACATTATGGTATTATATATTTAAAATTTAATACTTAATTTTTTTGTGGTGTAGTTGCCGTGTCACAGCGGCCCTCAAACTACTCATTCTCGTATGAATGAAGAGAGAAACAAAAAATGCCTAATACAAATTTCTCGATATCGTTTCTCTCTTGTAATATCCAGTCTTACTAAAATACTTCAAAACGTTAATGAAATGGTGCCATGTATTGGTGGGCAACGTATATTTCATAGTACAGATCAAGATCGGCATTGTTATGAATCTATTACCATTATTTTAGACACTTTGGAAAAGTGTCTTGCAAATCAACCAAAAGATACAGCTAAATTCGATGAGGCTATGAATGTAAAATTTTTGCTTAAAGAGATATGTCAGTTTATAGGTAATTATATTTCTTAAATGTTTATATGTCTGTATTATTTAAATATTGTTTATATTTAAAAGTTTACATTATATTTAAAACCATAAAGAGATTTAATAAATAATAATATTATTTCTAGATATACCAAATGATAGTCCACAAAATGCTCACTTAAAAAATTTGGCAAGCAAAGTTTTGTTTGCATTAAGTTTGAATTTCTTTAATGCTGTATTTAATCGAATATCATCCAGACTTCAAGAACTAGCAAAATGTGGAGATGAAAATGCTGATTATAGTGATATTGAATTAATTCAGCATATTAATGTGGATGTACATAGGCTAACGAAACTTTTAAATGGTAATTTATCACATTCATTATTCAAATATCAATATAATATTTATTGCATGTACACTTCGTGCGCGCGCATTTTTGTATGTTTTATTGGATTATATAGACTATTTTTTTTACGCAAGATATGTAACTATAATTCTTTTATTGATGTATATAAAATCTGTTGTTATGTTGCAGAAGCGATACAAAAATTCAAACAACTTAAAAAATCAGCTCATATAGTTCTTATGAACTCTTTGGAGAAAGCAATTTGGAATTGGATGGATACTTATTCTTACGAATTTGCTGATCTTCAAAAAAAAGTTAATGAAGATTTAGGAAAAGCTTGTGAAGAACTATTTGATGTCCTTGATACATTTGCAGACAATAAAAAAGGAAGGGCTGCTGCTGTCTGGCCTTTACAAATTATGCTTCTAATACTTTCACCAAAAGTTTTGGAGGAAATAGTTAATGCTGATTTTAGTACTCTTTGTTCACCAAGACATTCAAAAAAAAAGCAATTTATTGACAGTATTAAAAGAGGCCTAGGAATGCACGGTAGTTCTAGTAGGCATTTAGTGGAAGCTGCAGCAGTTACTTGTATCAAACTTTGTAAAGCATCAACTTATATTAACAATTCAGATTCGAATAATGTTATCTTCGTACTTGTTCGACATGTTATGAATGATTTGATGGTACTACTTTTTAATCCAGGGAAAGTATTTTCTCGTGGTCAAAGCTATGTTGCCCAAGACATCGATCTAATGATAGACTGTTTTGTTAGCTTCTTTCGCATTAAACCTCATAACAACGAAGTACTTAAAGTCTGCTTGAATCTGAATTATCCATCGACATACCAATTTGTCTTGGTTAGCTCATTATACAAGTAAGAAAAGAAATTTTTATTATAATTAAAAAGAATATAAAATAAAGATATACATTACATGTTAAAATATAAAACTCAAGAAAATGAGTTTAAAATTTAAATATAGTGGACTTTCGATCTTCGAATAGTTTGAACAATTTAAAACTCGAAAAATTCAAGGAAATCCGAGATTGAAAAATCGAACAAAGAATCATTTGACAGAGTTGAATTCAACGAGTAAAATACTATTTATTATCAGTTGTTGCTGGGGTTTAAAATCAGTGTGAAAACTGTTTTTCTCTTTGTATCATTATCTACTAATATATGAAGCCTTGTTAAAATATTCTGCCAGATGTATCAAACCCTTTATCTAAAATATAATCTTTATTTACATAAAGCTTAAGTTTTATAATATATAAATAAAATATAAAATCTTTTATGTTGGGTTAATTGTGCGACTCTGGAACGGATTAATTCAATTTATATTATTTTTATACGGAAATTTAACTTGGAAGTTGAATCGTTTTCTGGAATAAATTGTGTTTAGAATTGGAGAGTCCATTGTATGAAATAATAAATTTTTATCTTATAATCTTTTTTAAAAATAATATTAATTTAATATTAATAATTTCTATTTTAGAATTGTAACTCAACCAAGACTGCCATGGTGGCCTCAAATAGATCTTCTGTATCCTCGTAGTGCAGAACTTAGAAATATGTTTACTGATATTTTAAATAAGGTCACACAGAGTTGCATATCACATACACCGTTGCGAATGATTCAAAGCTTAACACTTAAAGGTAAAGAACAAAATAAATACAGAGAACGTGGAGAAGAAGTGTCAAGTTATAGAAATTTACTTTTATGGATGGTGAAACTTATTCATGCTGATCCTATGTTACTATTAAGTGTAGGTACTTTATATAAAAATCTCAGTTTTTTCTTATAAAATGATCGCTATATGATCTATATTTCTTATTTTACAGAATCAAGGAAAAGCTGGTCATGAAATTCAAAGTTCAACTTTAGAACTAATTAATGGTTTAGTTTCTTTAGTTCATCAACCAACAATGTCAGACATTGCACATGAAGCAATGGACGCATTGTTGGTATTGCATCATCCAGATAAAATAAAAGCATGGAATCCAGAATCACCAATTAATACTTTTTGGGATGTTAGTTCACAAGTTTTGTTTTCAATTTCCCAAAAATTGATTCAGCATCAAATTGTTAATTATACTTGTATTTTAAAATGGCTCAGAGAAATACTAATTTGCAGAAATGCTTTTCTGGCACAAAATAAGGATTATGCTAATGTGGGTAGTCAGATCGCTGTTTGTAAGCAAGCACATATTAAACTTGAGGTTTGTTTAAATTTATAATATATTATAGAATCGTTTCTTTGAATGGTATTGTCATATTTGTTTATTTATTGTGTTTTATTTGTCAGGTTGTATTTTTTATGTATTTATGGAGTATAAATATGGAAGCAGTCTTAATATCAATGTCTTGTTTTGCGTTACTTTGTGAGGAAGCAGAAATTCGTTGTGGTAGTGATGAAGTAGCAGTAACTTGTTTGCTTCCAAACTATCATTTATATCTTGAATTAGCACAAGCTTCTACTGTGTTAATCACTGGTGAGTGAATGTTCAAAATATTCTATCTTTATATAAAATATTCTATTTTTTCTAAAGTTAAAGTAGAAATTCGAATCGAAAGATAACTGTAAAATGACATTACAATTTTGTTTTATTATAATCTATAAGAAAAGAAATATTTTTATTCTTTCTAAAATTACTTTATAATTTTTTATTTATTTTTATTTCAATATATTTTGACTAAAGTTATGAAATATTAATTAAAAATAACTAGTATTCATATTTACCAAAAAGATTAACATAAAGTAACATTTTTTAAAAATTAGTTTCTGTTCGGGTATTTACTTACGATCATTTTACTTGAATTCAAACATTCATTCATGAATTTTTGAATTCACTTTGTATTTTGATTAGTATAACCCTTATATGGCTGCAGTAGAGTATTAAAGACCTTGTTACCGTAACAGCCAGCGGGGAAAGTAGGCTATGCTATCACGATTATAATTATGGTAAGTGTTATTCAAAATGTAATTTATATATATGTATAAAACTAAGATTATTTTGTTGTTGTTTTTTTATTCGAATTATCTAATATACGCAGTATATTATATAATTGTTTTGTAACTAATGTTCATACATTTCACGAGCCTATTGTATTTTTTTTAGGACGTGCTGCTTTACAAAAAAGAATTATGGTCTTATTGAGGAAAATAGAACACTGTGTAAATGGCATACAGTCTGTATGTATATATATGTACATTATATATATATGTATATATAATGGATATATATGTATATATATATATATGTAATATTATATTAACATAATAATGTTCTAATTTAAGAATTATTTTTTAAAGAAAAAAATATAAATTATATTTTATATTTTAATATTATTATATTTTATTATAATATTATTATATTTTAATAGTCAGACAGCGGTACTTCAAGCAATGAGCCAGATGTTACCAAGTCATATGTTGACTCGGCATATTTATATGTTATAAAATATAGTTTTGGATGTATTATATCTGTTAGATATATTAAGATATATAAAAGTGTATTTTTTTTACAATAAATTATACACATTTGGGAGATTTTTACAAAATTAAAAATATTTAGCATAAATGTCAAGTATAGATTTATATGGTTATTTACAATAATTCGATTATATGTTCATAAAGATATAAAAATCATTATAACAAAAACAATTGATCCGCCATCCGACTATTAAAAATATCAGTGATATAAATAATTTATTATAAATAATTTTACAAAGTAATTTCATTTGTTTGCTTAATAAGGAAAAAAATAATATGAACACAAAATACTTTTCTTTTGTAGGCTTGGGAAGAAACATTTAGAAATTGGGAAGTAACTTCGCGTCAGTTAGTGAATTACCCCAAATCTAAAACAGAAGATAGTCAGATAGAATCATTTCACCGAAGTATGGGAAAGCGAAGAGCATCACATCAAAATTCAGAACACGAATTAGAAGAACAAATTAATGAATGGGCTAATATGACAGGATTTCTTTGTGCTTTGGGTGGAGTATGTTTACAAAAACGTTCTTCAAATAGATCATTATCAGGAATGCCTCCAAATCCAGAACTAAAAAAAAGTTCAAAACAAGAACCCACATCTTGTTTATCAAGTTCAAGTCAGGAAGTACAATATTGTACACAATTCGTTTATAATTTATTACGTCTATTAATTTGCAATAATGAAAAATTTGGAAATCAAATTCAAAAACATGTTAAAGAATTGGTTGGCCATGAAATGAGTCCTGCACTGTATCCAATTCTTTTTGATCAAATTAAAAGCATAGTTGAAAAATTTTTTAATCAACAAGGACAAGTTATAGTAATGGAAGTTAATACACAATTCATTGAGCATATAATATTTATAATGAAAAATATTTTGGATTCTAAAACAGATCAACCTTCTGAATATCTTGGAATGACCAGTATAGAAGGAATGATGTTGGCAATTGTTAGATATGTTAGACATTTAGATATGACTATACATTCTATTCTTATTAAAACAAAGTTGTGCCAACTGGTTGAAGCAATGATGAAAAGACGAGATGATTTAGCATTTCGACAGGAAATGAAATTTAGAAATAAACTTGTCGAATATTTAACTGATTGGGTGATGGGTGCCACTCATCAAATTACTCCATCTACTAGTGGAGACTTAACTATTTATACTCGGTAAATTATATTATATAAATTTATATTAAATAATGTTTTCTTTTTTTAATGTAATTTAATAATTAATTATATACAGACTGACATACCTAAAATCTGAATATCTTAGTTATTGGTCGAAAATAACAAAAAAAAAAAAAAATAATAATAATAATAACCTGATGTTTTTTATGAGTAATTATGTGAAAGACATATGAAAATTAACTTCGTTTTTTTTTAAATGAAATCATAATTTTTAATGCATTAATAAGTCCATCTCGGTATTCTTTATAAAAAAATTTTATTAATCTATTTAAAAAATAGATTAATAAAATTTTAGTTAGTTTAGTAAATATTTACTTTAATTTTGTAAAGTCTATTATATGAAAGGTGAGGAACAAGAATACAATTATATGTTCTTTTGTATTTTTTGTAAAAAATGCCAAGTTAATGCATTAAAAATTATATGGTTTCATTTTAAAAACTGAAGTAAGTTTCACTTATGTTTATCTACCAAAAACTATTAACATCAGATTGTGTGTTTCTTAACACCAACCAAGTTTAGTCAAAATTTTTTTTCTCATTATTAACAGCAAAGATATTTTAGCTTTATATTATTACTTGTACAATAAAAATTTTGATAAAATATTTAATTTGACAATGCATAAGAAAGAAATATTATTGAAACGTATTGAAATAATCAAGTAATTAATTATCAATTAATACTAAAAGATTTAACTATGAATATTTTCAGTACATTTAATTTATTTCATGTGCAGTTTTGTTTATTAAAAAATTTAATTTATCATATGGCTAGTAATTAGCTATTATAATTTTAATATAATACACTTGTCTATAATAATAAATTCTAAATTCATTTTGTTTATTTTGTTTTAGAGACTATATTCATTTTGTTTATTTTGTTTTAGAGACTTAGATCAAGCTTGTATGGAAGCAGTTGGAGCATTGCTACGAGGTCTGCCTCTTCAACCCGAAGAATCTGATCGTGGTGATTTAATGGAAGCAAAATCTCAATTGTTCTTAAAGTACTTTACCCTTTTTATGAATTTATTAAACGATTGCAACGATGCAACTAGCGAAGATAAAGAAATAGTGTCTCAACAACCACGTTTAACTAGTGGTAAATTATCTACTTTACGCAATGCTACCATACAAGCAATGAGTAATCTTCTCAGTGCAAATATTGATAGTGGATTAATGCATTCACTGAGTAAGTAAAATTACAATTTTTTTATATTAATGTTATTGATGCAGTTTCATATAAAATTTCTTTGATTTCTTTAATTTCTTATATTTTTTAAATTTGCATATTTATAGGCCTAGGTTACAATCCAGATTTACAAACACGAGCAGCATTCATAGAAGTTCTTACCAAAATTCTTCAACAAGGAACAGAGTTTGATACATTAGCAGAAACAGTACTGGCTGATAGGTTTGAACAATTGGTCCAACTGGTTACAATGATTAGTGACAAAGGAGAATTGCCTATTGCAATGGCTTTAGCTAATGTAGTAACTACAAATCAAATGGACGAATTAGCACGAGTTTTTGTGACATTATTTGATGCAAAACATTTATTATCTTCTCTTTTATGGAATATGTTCTATCGTGAGGTTGAAGTTTCTGATTGTATGCAAACATTATTTCGAGGAAATAGTCTTGGAAGCAAAATTATGGCATTTTGCTTTAAAATTTATGGTGCAAGTTATTTGCAAAATTTATTAGAACCTTTAATTACTCCATTGTTAGATGATCCTACCACTAGTTTTGAAGTTGATAGTGCAAGAATAGATGCTAATGAAGATATAGAAAAAAATGGTCGTAATTTGATTGCATTAACTCAAAAAGTATTTGATGCTATAGTATCATCAGCTGATAGGTAAGTTATTATAAATAGTATAATTAATATTTATACAAATTTTTTTATTAAATAACTTTTACAGTGTGGTTTTCGTACTCTTGACATTTTATTAATTTTATTTTTTTTTTCCAGATTTCCACCACAATTGCGCTCTATGTGTCATTGTTTATATCAAGTACTCAGTAAAAGATTTCCACAGTGTCCACAAAATAATATTGGTGCTGTTGGAACAGTAATATTTCTCCGATTTATTAATCCAGCTATTGTATCTCCTCAAGAAATGGGCATTGTGAATAAACCTGTACCTCCACACATTAAAAGGGGTCTTATGTTAATGTCTAAAATTCTTCAAAATATTGCAAATCATATAGAATTTAGCAAGGAACAACATATGTTATCATTTAATGACTTTTTACGTGCATATTTTGAAATTGGAAGGAGATTTTTTATACAGATAGCATCAGATTGTGAAACTGTTGATCAAGCTAATCATCCGATGTCATTTGTATCCGATGCCAATGTTTTAGCATTACATAGATTGCTTTGGAATCATCAAGAACGAATTGGCGATTATCTCAGCAGTAGTCGGGACCATAAAGCAGTCGGTAGAAGACCTTTTGATAAAATGGCTACATTATTGGCTTATCTTGGTCCTCCAGAACATAAACCAATAGATTCTCAGTAAGTAATAATATTAAATACATTTTTATTGTTGTATAAATCATTATTATAAATGCTACTTCATGCAACTTCCATATATATATATATATATATATATATATATATATATATATATATATATATATATATATATTTAAGTGTATTTGTTTTTATAGTTTATTATTTTCTTCGTCTTACGCTCGATGGTCGAACATTGATATGTCTTCAACTAATTTTGAAGAAATTATGGTAAAACATAATATGCATGAAAACGAAGAATTTAAGAGTATCAAAAATTTGAATATTTTTTATCAAGCAGGAACTAGTAAACAAGGATATCCAGTATTTTATTATATTGCCAGACGTTACAAGTATGTATTTTATTAAACTATATGTGTCATTTGAGATTGCATTAATTCAGTTATGTAATTAATTTTATTAGACTTAAGAATTATTACTATTACTATTTTGTACTCTAAAGTAATATTATAAAGAAAAATTTGTTGAAAATTTTGTTATGTTTATGACTGTGCTAATGTAATTTATATTTTTTTTATAGAATTGGTGATACGAATGGTGATCTATTAATATATCATGTTATTCTTACTCTAAAACCATTCTGCCATTCTCCATTTGAATTGGTTGTTGATTTTACTCACACATGTTCAGACAATCGATTTAGAACTGAATTCCTACAGAAATGGTTTTATGTATTGCCTAAAGTTGCCTATGAAAATATTCATGCTGCATATATTTATAATTGCAATAGTTGGGTCAGAGAATATACGAAGTTCCATGATAGAATTTTGGCACCATTAAAAGGTAATAGAAAGATAGTTTTCATCGATGGACCGGGTCGTTTAAATGATGTAATCGATGTCGATCAACAAAAATTACCTGGAGCTACATTATCTCTTGATGAAGATTTAAAAGTTTTTAATAGCGTTTTGAAACTTTCTCATAAAGACACTAAGGTATCCGTAAAAGTTGGACCAACTGCGATACAAATTACCTCGGCGGAGAAGTGCAAAGTATTATCGCATTCTGTTCTTTTAAATGATGTTTATTATGCATCTGAAATAGAAGAAGTTTGTTTAGTAGATGACAATCAATTTACATTGACTATTTCAAATGAAACTGGCCCATTATCTTTTATTCATCAAGACTGTGATAGTATTGTACAGGCTATAATTCATATAAGAAATCGATGGGAATTATCACAACCGGAATCTGTGTCTATTCATCCAAAAATAAGACCTAAAGATGTACCTGGAACGTTATTAAACATGGCGTTATTAAATCTTGGTAGTTCGGATCCAAATTTACGAACAGCAGCATACAATCAATTGTGTGCTTTAACTGCAACTTTTGATTTAAAAATTGAAGGACAACTTTTGGAAACATCTGGACTTTGCATACCATCAAATAATACTATATTTATTAAACATTTAAGTGAAACTTTGGCTGCAAATGATCCACATCTTACACTGGAATTTCTAGAAGAATGTATACAAGGTTTCAGATTGTCAAGCATCGAATTGAAACATCTTTGTTTAGAATATATGACTCCATGGTTAAATAATCTTGTACGATTTTATAAACCGAATGACGAAGGAGGAAAACGTCAGAAGCAAGTTACAAAAATTTTAGAAAAATTAATTACATTAACTATCGAAGAAGTAGAAATGTATCCAAGTATACAGGCTAAAATATGGAGCACAATTGGAAGATTACCAGAGTTAATAGATACAGTCTTGGATAATTTCATTCAACGTAGCGTTAGTTTTGGACTTGGTTCTCCAACAGTTGAAATAATGGCAGATACTGCTGTAGCATTGGCTTCTGGAAATGTTCAATTAGTAGCAAAAAAAATAATAGGAAGACTTTGTCGAGTTGTTGACAAAACATGTACTTCTCCGACGCCATTATTAGAACAACATACAAGATGGGATGACATCGCTATCCTAGCAAGATACTTATTAATGTTATCTTTTAATAACTGTTTGGATGTAGGAAAACATCTACCATATTTGTTTCATACAGTTACGTTTCTAGTTTGTTCTGGAAGCCTGAGTATGCGTGCTTCTACTCATGGTTTGGTTATCAATAGTATTCATTCACTATGCACCTGTAGCTCCCCTTCCTTTTCAGAAGATACTTATCGAATATTACGAATGAGTTTAGATGAATTTTCTCTCCCAAAATTTTATTTACTTTTTGGAATTAGTAAAGTGAAATCTGCTGCGGGTACAGCATTTAGATCTAGTTATAAGCATTCGAATGAGAAATGGTTTAGCAACGAGCGCAGCGTTACAGGAATACATGATAAAGAAAGACTTTCGTTAACCAGTTTAGAAATTATTACGGATGCTCTTCTTGAAATTATGGAAGCTTGTATGCGGGATATTCCACAGTGTGATTGGTTACAAACTTGGACTTCTTTAGCAAGAAATTTTGCATTCTGCTTTAATCCCGCTCTTCAACCTAGAGCTTTAATTGTTTTCGGGTGTATTAGTAAAAGCATAACTGATCAGGATATGAAACAATTACTAAGAATATTAGTGAAAGCGCTTGAGAGTTTTAACGACATTACTTTGTTGGAAGCAATCATTATGTGTCTTACTCGGTTACAACCATTGCTTAGACCCGTAAGTTATATTTTGTTATTTAGTAATATATTTCAAAGAACTTCATGTTAATACAAACTATCTTTAATATTTATAGAGATTAAAATATTAATTTATTATAGAATTCAAAAATTTGCTAAATTTGTAAATATCAATATAATTTGATAACTTCATAATAATGAATCATATAATTATATTAAAATTAATATTTATATTAATAATTTCAATATTTTTAAGGAATCTCCTATACATCGATACTTATTTTGGGTCGCAACATCAATTCTTCAATTAGACGAGGCTTCTTTATATGCATGTGGTTTAGCACTTCTTGAGCAAAATTTACATACTTTGGATTCTCAAGGAACATTTGATGATAAAGTAAACAATTTGTATTAAATAATTATATTATGTGTTTATCACTATTGTAATTTGTTCATTTATATATATTTTAGACTTTGGAGCATGTTATGATGTTAACACGTGAACTTTTAGAATGGCATTTTAAACAATTAGATAATGCTGTGGGACTTTCATTTAAATCAAACTTTCATTTTGCTTTGGTTGGTCATCTATTAAAAGGATATAGACATCCTACTCCTACAACTGTCACAAGAACAGCTAGAGTACTGTCTATGCTATTAGGCATTGTTGCTAAACCATTTAGAAGGGACAAATTTGAAGTCACGCCAGAAAGTGTGGCATACTTGTCTGGTAAGATGATATATTTTTTTATTTATGAATTGAAATTATTAATTATATATTTATGTTTAATTAGCGTTAGTATCTGTATCCGAGGAAGTGCGAAGTCGATGCCATATTAGACATGCCGTTACCAGAAATGCAGAATCTGGGAGCACAGATTGCCTTGATATTTTGCTTCCATACAATACAGTAAGTTATTTTTATAATGTTTAATCATATTCTAAATAGAAGGTATTTTAGATGAGATATATTACAACATAATATTCATGTGACACGTTTTCACATGTTTTTTCATTAAAATCCGAGATATCCTGTCTAGCAAATTATATCAATTTGGATTACTTGTTAATATCAATGGGATTAGCAATGTTAAATGAAATTCCCTTTTTTTATAAACTTTTGTTTTTCTGGCACGTGAAATAATTTAATACGTGATACATATTTTGCTTATTGAATGAGCGATATTATGTTACAAGACATTATGATCTAGATTGGAAGTATCGCATGAAAAATATTACGTTGTAAAATATTTTATGCAAAACATACAATGAACAATATTATATAGCTATATATTTCATTTTCGAATGTTAAAGATATTGCAATGTTGTAATATTTCCAATTGTGAATTAATTGGAATTATTTTTATTAATATTTAAATCCAAGTAATAGAATGAAAGACAGAAAATTTATAACATGTGACAATACTTCGCTTTTTATTCCTTAAATTTATTTTACATGATCCATTTATGTTTTGTTGTCTATCTGACGATAATGTAATTTATCTAGACTAAACCAATACCGTTTTTAAAAAAATATGTTTATAGATCGTTTAATATGTACGTACATATATGTATCATATTTATCAACATGATAAGTTTTATTAATTTTAAATTAAATTTAAGTTCAGACACAATTTTTTTATTATGTTTTAAAATTATGTTTTATTTTGTTTTTTTCAAGTGTTGAAATAAATATATAATAAAAGAATTACGGATTTATTTTAGTAGGAAGTGATTTTTGGCTCACTCTATATTAATATTTGTATAGAGAAAGATACAGAATTCATTATATCAAGTTTTTTTTATTAATATTTCAAAAACTAATAAATATTTCATATTTAGGATTCTCCAAAATTAATTTCCACATTAGACAGAACAGATCTGATTCGTTGATCCTTAATTTTTTATAGAAAATTTTGAAGAAAGTTTTTAACAGATATTAACACAAATTAATCTAAAGAATTCGTAATATAAAGAAATTTATAATGTATTAAATATAATTCTTCATAAATGTTATTCTGTGTAATATCTATTGAATATTATGAAATTGTTTTTATATATATCGAATAAAAGACTAGCTATTATTTGTTTTATTAAATAATTTCTTATTAAAATATTTATAAATTTATGTTTATATAATATTTTTTTATTATTTTTATTGATAGGATATAATCAGTTTCATATTCTTTCTCTCAAGTGATGTTGGTATGAAAAAAAAAAAATTTAATTTGCTGAGATATCTAATAAAAAGTATCAGTGCGTATTTAAAAAGTAGCAAACAATATCATCTTTTAATAATGTCTTATTGCGAACGTTCAAGTTC
This sequence comes from Frieseomelitta varia, assembly GCF_011392965.1. Taxonomy (NCBI): domain Eukaryota; kingdom Metazoa; phylum Arthropoda; class Insecta; order Hymenoptera; family Apidae; genus Frieseomelitta; species Frieseomelitta varia. The sequence goes on along the minus strand of NW_025110004.1, from coordinate 229,361 downwards.
AAAGTTGATATTGATAAATTCATAATATGTTAAGTCGTGTCATATGAAATGTCGGATTTTTATATAAAAAGTTTATGTTGTATATATTTGAGAATTATTTTCGACTAATCAAAATAAGCATCATAACATTCTTTCAATAGGATTCTAATGAATATTATTACTTTTTCAAAGAAATCTTGATTTTTAGGGCGATAAATTCTTCGGAGGTTTGAATTACAGAAACTGTCTCTGAACATTTTTTAATGCAAAATAGAACTCTGTTGAAAAGATCTGGGGAATAGAGAGGATGAGGGATGCATTACAACCCGAATTTGCAAAGTAATGAACATATTGAAAAAAACTTGTTTAGAAAAAAATAAGATTTGGAATTCATTAAAAAACACATTTTCTGAATGCAAAATATACAATAAAGATACTAAATAGTCTTTATTTAAAGAATAACAACCAAACAAATCACGCTTAAATAAACACAACCCAAACACAAATCCAACCATTTTATGTGATATGACCCAATATTTTAATGTTTGAAATATTTTGGTTGGGTTTTATTTTCAGAAAAATTAATAAAATATGTACAGTAATAGTTGCAATAGTCCTGTAAAAGTAAATGCAAAAGCATTAGAAAGTAAACTACTTGATATTTTCTAACAATCAGTATAAATAATTTCGTATAGACATTAACGAGTCGCTATTTTTCATTATTGTAAAGTGACCTCACTTTCAAAATAAATGGCTCATACGGAGCCATTAATGGGATTTTAATCTATAAATGCAATTATCTGCGAAACTATTCGTTATTTAAAAAATATCTATGCATCTTTTTGAGAGAGCAGTAATTTGGTATTTGTTTCTAAATAGACGTGTGTAGGAAATATGAAGGTCTACTATTTCTTCAAATACGTCTACTATTTCTTCAAATACGTCTACTATTTTTTCAAATACGTCTAAATTCCATTAGTTTAGTAGATATTTTGATTTCAATTTTGCGAATGTAATATTTTTCTTCATAAGTTATTCGATCATAAGTTATCTCGGATATTGCTTATGTTGGAAAAAATACTTTTAGAAAGAAGGCATCCAACATCTGTAATATTAAAATCATTGGTGTTGCGAGTTAGACGAGGTTACTTAAAACGTACAGATATAAAACAGATCCAAAAGAAAAAATATCTTTCAATGTTCAACAAGCTGTAACAAGTACTGTACATACAAGTGTATAACAGATTAGTCGCGAGAACAATATTCCGAAAATGACTACTGAAATATCAAAATATCTCCTAAATTAATGGGTTCTAGAGATTAATACTTTTTTTTAGAGAACCACCTGCTGCATCGATTGATGCAAAAAGAAATTACATAATTATACTTGAAAAAATATGTATGATCTTCATATCTCTTATACGTGTCTACCTAGGGACAAACTAAGTACCAAATTACTGCTCTCTCAAAACAGAAAAAAAATACATTTGAAACATTTTTAAGTGACGAATAGTTTCAGAGATAATTGCATTTATAGATTAAAATGAGTCACGTACATGATTGGGTAAAACGGAACACCAATGTTTTTCTTAAATGCAGTAAGTAGCTACCATAGAACTACATAAATAGGCTGACATAGGACTACATAAATATTCCTTATGACATTCTATGTCCACAAACTTATACACACGTTTTTGATTTGGAATGTTGGAAAAATTTTCGCTATTGAAATTTTTTAAGGATTTTTTAAAGGTTTTTTTTATTTTTTTTATATTGTAATTTAAAAATTTTAAATGCTAAGTGCAACATTGAATTTTACGTTCCTTAAATTGTATTTGTGTTTTTTGATCCCATTCCTTATTTCACGCTGAAGTATAAATTTTAAATGTTTAAAAAATTACTTCGTATGTAGTAGAACGCTAGCGTGGGATAAAACGAAATATGGGGTCTCTTATTGTCAGTACATATGTATTTATTCTTTCTTATAATTATTAAATTCTGAAATAAAATTTTAGTTACTATTCTAGTTTCTCAGAAAAATAATTTTTTAGTCTAGTTTCTCAGCGATTTTTCAAACTGTTAATTTAAATTGTAATAAATAACATAATTATTTAATGTAGATGTTACTTATGTAAAAATTTTTGTTCAAAGAATAACATATATTTATAGTTTCTTTAGTTAGTAGTTAATAATAAAAATAAAAAATTTTATATTCTTACATGATTTTAAACGAATCTTCTCCAACACTTGGATGAAGCGAATATTTCAATATTTCTGGAAAATATTTTCCTTTATAGCCAAGTATTTTTTTTAATAAAATATTTTATTTTCTTGTAGTCCAGGGCCTCTATATTTAAGACTTCCACCGAAATCTTTATTTTTTTGGCTTCTAATTATTTGTTGCAACAATCTAAAATTAAGTAGTCTGTCTCATTTCACTTTTTCCTATATACAGTTACGGACAAAATTGAGTGGACAGGTAATGGAAATAGATATGAATTAAATTCAGTGAAAGTGGTACTATTATTACGTACTTAAGTTTTATATATTATATATCTTTATGATACATAGTTTATTTAGCGAATGATTGAAATTAATATTTACATTGGTGTTGAAATAGGACAAAAATAAGTGGACATTTGTGTGTTTCGTTATTCCAAGGCAAACAATGTGAACAAATGTGAAGTGTTGCTCCCATTCTTACGCTGTGGTATCAAATTAACTGTTTAGTTGTTTTCTAGGCTTTTTACAGGACAGATTATTTGTAAGGAAATAGCAAAATGTCAGCAAGAAAAAAAATTTCAAATCAAATTCGTTTGATTATATTGGACTGCTGCAATCAATTAAGTTACCGTGTGATAGTAAAAAAGTTCGATGTTTCCAAAAGGTGCGGTAGAAAATAAAAAAATATTTAGTACACAAAACCGTTGAAAATTTAAGTGGTCGCGGACGTTGTACCACCGCGAAGGAAAATCGTCGAATTATTCGTAAATGTCGACAAAATCCAAGAATCGCGAAATATTGTAGAAACATTAGAATTAAATGTATCATCAAAAACAGTACGACGTAGTTTGCAGGATTTGGGATTAAGATACTGCAAAGCCAAATGTAAGCCATACATTAATCAAATATGAAGAAACGTTTAACCTTTGTTAAAAAATATGCCAATATCATTCTGGAGAAAAATAATGTGGAGTGACGAAAGCAAATTTGAATTGCAACAATTGAAAAAAAAGGATTATGTGTGGAGAAAAAAATATGAAACATACAAAAGTCGTTCATTACGCCAACTGTCAAATTTGGAGAAGGATCATTAATGGGGGTGTTTTTCATGGAATGGAGTTGGTAGTTTTATACAAATTGAAGGAATAATGAATGCTGACAAATACATTGAAATAATAAACGAAAATTTAGAAGAGGCTCTTCTAAAAATGGGCCTCGAAAAAGAATTTATTTTGCAGCAGGACAACGACCCGAAACACACTGCTAAAAAGACCAATAAATTTTTTGAGGATTCAAATACTAAATTGTTGGAATGGTCAGCATAAAGTCCGGACTTGAATCCAATAGAAAATTTATGGAGTGTATGGACTCAAAAGTGCCATTAGAAAAACGAAAGAACAAAAACGATTGTTTTAAGAATTTGCAATTAGCATTTGAAAATATCGATAAAAATTACATTGAAAATTTGATAAATAGCATCCCACGACGTTTAGAAGCAATTATTAAAGCAAAGGGTGGACATACTAAATATTAATTTTATATTTCTTATATATTTTATTATATGTCCACTTATTTTTGTCCCTCGAAAATCAGCTAAGTTTTTCTTTAAGTATGTTTTATTTCAATACAAATGTAAATATTAATTTCAATTATTCACTAAATAATCTATGTAACATAAAGATATATAATATATAAAACTTAAGTACATAATAATAGTACTACTTTGACTAAATTTAATTTATATCTATTTCCATTACTTGTCTACTTAATTTTGTTCGTAACTGCATATATAATTAATATTATATAGCTATTTCACTTTTTCCTACACGCGCGCGCGCGCGCGCACACACACACACAATTAATATTAAATAGGTATACAATTAATATTATATCAATTAAGATTTTTCAAAATCTATGTATATAGTCTTCGAGCATACTACCAGTCGATGGTTTATAAAAAATGATTTTGTCCGTTTGATTTCAATGCTTACTATTTTCTCTTCCTACAATTAAATTAAGTTTCACATTTTATTATATTTCTATTTTTTCTCTCTTTCTCTTGTTTAATTCATTAGTATTATTTTTATAGAAAGAATAAGTGTTCATTGTACGCGCTGAAATATATTATAATGTGTGCATCACGTATGTTTCATGCAGTTTACGATGTGTATAAATTGGTGTTGGTATATCAGCATCGGAGGCAGCTTATCTCAATTAACATTGAAATGTTAATTCCTGTAAATAACTGTTCTGGTTGATATATAAGGTCTTCTACTATTTCATACAATAATATATGTTTCAACATGTTAAGTTGTATTTAAAATATTGAGAATCGAGATGATGGAATTAATATATAGTAGTAACGAGTTTTCGTCAGTTGAATATTATTGTATTTTAAATAGAATATCATACAAATTATAATATTATTTTTCTGGTTTTTGGACGTTCTTTCTTGGATAACTATAACATATACATAAGTTGATTCTTAAATGTATATTTATATTTTGAATAATGAATTTATATATTAATAACAATATAAAATAAATACATATATCTTCTACATATCCTAAGTGTAGATAATTGAAAAAAGTGTTCAATATGATACGTAATACTACTGCATGTCTTAGCATTGAATTCCACATTGAAAATATTAAGTATTTCTCAAATAGTTTCACATTCATTTTAAATTCTTATAAATCGTACACATTATTTGCTTTAATTGAATACACAATAGATTTTAATTGCATAAAAAATAAGAACTTAATGGATTAAGTTTTATTTAACTCATATCAATGCATATTTTTTGTAAACATTATAAGTCTAGGTCTACTACAATATGTGATAGGCATATGAACACATTGAACTTTTTTTTTAATTATCTGTAATTAAATTAAAGTACGTAGTTTATTGTAGATTCGTATGACATTTGTTCTTTATTTTATTATGAAGATTCATTGCCCAAAGTATGGATATGCATTTAAAAATCGAATATTTTATCAATCAATCAATGCATTTAAAAATCTTATATATTTTAATATAAGAATGCTTTTTAATTGAAACCTATTTGAATAATATATTATTTGTTTGCCTTAGTTAATTATTTGTTAATTTTGTTAATATTTATAATTCTTTGGCTCGTGTCTGCACGTGTCTATAACGCTATAGAGATTCTATTTCACTTTATTACCACGATTACATGCAGGATTGAATCTGTACTGAATCCTACATCAATCTCATATAAGCGCAAATCAACTGAATTCATTTTTTTGTTATTTTGACTTATCACGTTTCGATTCATTTTGAGCTCGATCTCAACTCTGCGTGCTTGTACTCTATTATAGTTATAATATGGTGATCCCTATAGTGCGAAAGACTTTATCGCATTTGAGACTAACTGAAATTGACTTCTAATAAAAAATTTTATTTTTTTCGACTTATTTTTTTTTTTTTTTTTTTGCAGAATCTTTGATTGTTCACAATTCGTGAATATCTTGTATGTTGATATTAACAAAGTTTTGCAATTCAAAAATTTAAAAAAATTTGAAATTTTGCACAAATATAATTTACTAGATATTAAGAACGAAATAATTTCTTTTCTTCTAAAAACAGTCCGAGTCGAATTTTTTTCATATTATCGTAAATATCGGCAAAACTGTGTGAAAAAAAAATTAAAACTTAAATTAAAATGAAAAAAATGTTAAATTAAAACTTTTATTGTTTTTTTATGGTGGTTTCTATAACTTATTTTATCGTTCTATATTGTGCTGAAGAAAAATTAAAAAAAAAAATTTATTTTTCAAAAATAAACCTCTACTATTCATGCTTTTTTAAAGTTTTATTTTTTGCTGATGCATATATAAATAGTTTTCGAAGAAGTCGTTACACTTATACAAATAATTTGAAACAATAAATTTTGAAACACAAAATCGTGGGGCACAAATCTACCGACAGTTCGTACTACAAGATGGTCTATTTAAGTGAAGTCATCTAAATATCTTTTCAAATAATGATGCAAAAAATATTGCTTGAGATGAATAGTATCCAAAGGTCAATAACTGGTGAAAATAATTTTTTTCAAGGTCAGTTTTTTGTTTAATAATTTTTTTTATTGTATCATATAATTGGTAAAAAAACACGTTTAGACATGTAAAGAACATGATCTTGAAAATTTGATTTTCACGTATAAATTTAGTTCCATTGAAATCTTAGCCAAGACATGACAATTGAGGGTTTTTAATAAATGTAAATAAACATGTTTACTATGTGTTACATCATCAATGATAATCTCTGCTAATAATTTGAAAGCATATTGAAATTTATCAGTAATTCATAATGGAATACTCGCAAGAAAAGATCGGTATGATATTCATTTATGATGATGAAGAGTGATCAGTGTTTGAGAGAAGTAGTTTGAGTGTACAAAAATACATTTCCTAATCGTAATTATTCATCACGAAATACATACTCAAAAGTAGTTAAAAATTTTCAAACTGGCAGTACCGTGAAGAAATATGTGAGGACTAAAACTGTTAATAACGAAAGAAATAAAGGAAATATTGCAGCTAAAGTTAACGAATATCCACATGTGAGTCTAAGACAACTCCAGCGCAAGAATGGTATTTTTGAAACCAACATAATACGGATATTATGGAAGAAAAATTTCATCTGTATCATTTATTTCTACATCAAGATCTTCACGGTAGAGATTTTGTAAATTGTATACATTTTTCTCAATGGGATTTCCAGCAACGTAAAAGTGATCAATCATTCTTCAAAAGAAAAACTTAAATTTTTGGACATCAATGTCATTTCAAAGTCATGTGTTTTATATATCTAAATGTATTTTTTTACTAATTACACGATGCAATAAAAAAATAAAATACATAGTTGGTATGATTAGGAAATGTTGTACACTCGAACTGCTACATTCTCAAACACTGGTCACTTTTACCATAAATGAATATCGTATCGATATTTTTTGCGTTGAGAAAAATTTTGTAAAATAGAAATATTTTTAATTTTTCTTTTAAAAGTTCTTTTAAAAGAACTTATTTAAAAATATAAAAATTTATGTCATTAAAAAAATTATTTGCAATTAATTGATTTAATTGTACAATTTGTACAATTAAATATAATACAGTAATTTATGTATTTTTTTATTCTTGTCATTATTTTAACTTAAAATATGTAATCTAAAAGTATTAGTAAATTATACAATATTTAACAAATATTTAACAAATATGATATTTAACAATTATGTTATGATACAGGATACGTCTAATGCAACATCAAGTAATCCTACTAATCGCCGACAAAAATCGTGGGATCTTCTTGATCAGTCTGCACTCACTCAAGCTAAACAACAGAAACAATATTCAACTCATCAGGTATGTTTTATTTGTTAATTACATATAAAAATATTTTATCTTCAAAATTTATTCAGGATAATGAAAATGACATGCAAAAAAAACTAACTTTTTCGTAATTTTTTTTATTGCTTTTATATTTTGCAAATAATTACATTTTGTAGTTTTTAAAAGTATGTATGTACGTAGATACATAAACATATACACTAGCATTTGAAAAAATATTCATACACTTAATGAAAAATTATCTGAGAGTGTGAAAAAAAAATCTTGCACTTGGCCTAATTTAAAGCATGAAGTTTCTACTTTTATAACCTTCAGTTCGTCTTTCTTAAAAATATTTTTATATCATGTAACAGATGGAAAAATAAGGATATTTATTTTTGGAAATTACAACCATTGAAAAATTTTTTTATGATCCTCCATGATTTTGAAAACAGAAGTCTTTTATAACGACTTTTTAAAATTTATTATCGCCATTACAGACAATAAAATGTCAAGATTTCTTGACCAAGATATCAAATTTTGTTGTTTAATCCTAATAGTTCAAAGTTCAATAAAATAGCCAAAAAGAAATCATACAACTTTTAAAGAATCGTTGTAAAAAGACAGATTTTAATTTTCAAGATCATGTATCCAATCATAAAAACAATTACTTTCCTACTCATTGCATGATGTAAAAACATTTTTGAAAAAAAACGAACAAGATTTTTTTTTAAAAGTAGAGTACTTAATAAAGTACCTCAGTAGCGGATTAAAATAAGGGCGAATTGAGAATTGTTATATGATTATTTTCGCAAAGTTATAATAAATAATTTGAAATATCGAGAATTTTTCATTAGGTGTATGAATAGTTTCTTACGTCAGTATATATGTATCATTTGATCTATGTATATTTATGTACTTATAATTAATTTTTTGCAAGATTGTACAATATTGTTTGCATTAATTTGCTATAGTAATGTTATTTATTCATTATGATATAATTTTTTGTTTACATTAGATCCTCTAATTTTGATCTACTGATATTTGAAAATAAAAAGAATAAGTGGATATAGTAATTAGAAATAGACTTAATTTTTCAAAAATTTATAATTTAAGTTCATTATGAATCATTCTGAAGAAAAAAGACAATAAGATTATTAAAATTACTTAATAAATAAAAATATTCAAATTATGATATGAATTATAGGCGTTAAGATTTTTAATATTTTTTAACGTACTTTAAAAGTTTAAAATTCGATTTTACATTAAGTAATATTATTTGTTGTTTTATATTCTTGTATGAACCTGTGTTTATTCTTTTAATGTCTATGTTCGCATCTGCCTATGTCTACCTTATCTCTGCCTGGATTATGTAAAACACAATGCAACTTATCACTTATACATATCATGCTCCATTGCAATTTAACCAAAAATGACGATGTATTCGTCAATAACAAGACCGGACGAATTTTATTTAAAACGCAGCGATCCTTTTCTGTACCAACTGCGAAGGAAACAAAGTCCAACGAGGAAGCTGAGCCAAAGGTATTTTTTATTCATTGTATATATGTAATTTTCATAAACATTTTAATTCATTAATGTTTAAACGAATACAAATTATATCAATTCAAATATATAAATGAATATATATATTCAAACATGAATTACATCAATGTATAGGAATTATATATATGGATTATATTAATGTTCTTATTTCTATGAGGGTTAGCTGAAAAGTAATGAACTTTCGACTGTATCTCAAAAATGAAAGTAGCTATTGAAATTAAATAAAGGGGAGCTAATTATCCCTTCGTTATCCCTCCAAGCTTTCAGTAATGTATCATTCTACTTGTTTTAACGTGTTACGAATATCATATCCATTTTTAGCAAAAATCATAAAAACTTATTAAAATTGTAAAAAATTATCAAAATAGAAAAGCCAATTGGATATATTTTATGAAGTCTTCAAATGAGTCTTCGTTGAATCTTTTGCATTCACGATATTCGATCAAATATTTCATAAATATTTTTTTGATACATTCTTTGATTTAAAGACTTGTCGCTTTAGATATTGTTACAGGAATGAATTTTCCCGAAACGTGTTTGTTTTTTATTTATAGGATGTTTCGAGTTTAATAATGATTCTGAGAACGCCAAAAAGTTTTTCTTGGAAGTTAGTAGCATTAGCAAAGTATCGATATTGGTTTAGATTAAATAAATTCATAGCCGGCGAAAGTCAACTAATACTTATCCTTATCTCTTTATGTTTAAAATTTGATACGTGAAATGTATAAATATATTGCGGTACGAACATGTAAAAAATCATTCTGAGGATTTTTGTTTTGAATATCTCGGAAATATGTAATTTTTGCTAAAAACGGATATAATATTCGTATTCAGCATATCAAAACAAACAGAATAACGTAAAATATGTATTAAAATATTGGGAAACAACAGTATCTTACCCAAAGAGGAAATTTTTTCCATTTTGTAAATTTCAAAATTGTTTGAAATTTATTACATAATTCAACAAAAATTTTGTTAGCTTCTTGAGCGTTTAATCTTTTACGATTTCTTAACGTACTATACAATTTTTCTCGTCATTTTACTGAAGTTCAAATATTATGATTAGACAACGAACTGTTAGGATTTCTTGAATTTTTGTTTGTCGTTCAATATTCAAACTTTAATAAAATGGCGAAAAAGAATTATACAGTAAGTTTTAGGAAGTCATTATAAATACTTCAATTTTTGAAATGATAATGGATCTAATCATGAACAAATTTTTCTGATGATGATAGAAAATTTGAATTTTTACAATTTTCAAGAATAAAAATATCTTTACTTTCTCCGTTGCTTGTCAAAATAAAAATTTCACTTCAGAGAGTTATTATTATGTTGTAGAGGTATAATTAAAAACTTATACTTTCAGAGATAATTTCAGAGAACTTTTGCTAGAAAGTAACTTTCCACTCGACTTTCCATAACTTCTTGACGTAAAAATGTAATATTGCCTGAAATCCCTTTTCATCGCGCTTATATATATTTTTCTGATTTATACTTTGGTCTTTGACTAAATCTTAAGACGACTCTTAGCGTGATTCCTAACAACGTTTGGAATTAAAGCAATGAAAGAAAATAGATTGCTGTAGAATTTTGTTCACGAAATTATAACAATTAAAATTTTTCAGCGAGTGTATTTTTATATTGTTTAAGCATGATCAAGAAATATGCGAAACAGTGATGATTTCAAGAATAATATATTTATACGATAGGCAAGAAGTTAAACTTCAAATATTACACTGTTGAACAAAAATATAAGACGTCCCACCTGATTTCCAGTAATATGTATTTAAATATATACATTTTTAGAATAGATCAGCGACATAAACAACCAAAAAACGTCAAAACGTTTCCGCGTACAGCATATTCTGAAATTCGAGTATAGGAAATTATGACACTAGTACTAATCTGTCATCGTATCGAGTTGTATTTGCTTATATTGACTTATAAATTTTTTAATAAAATAAGTTTGTTAATTTATGTTTGAAAATTAATGCAATGAGATTCTCAGCAAGAATTGATTATATGATTTGTCGATTATATGATGGTTGCGTGCTGATTGTATGCTACTCATACGGTATTACATAAATATTTTTAGAAATGTCTTTATTTGGAATATAAATACAACTGGAACAACATTTGGAAATCATTTCCTTTAAATCTTTAAATTCAAATATTTCAAACCAGCATCTTGTTTTAATCCATATAAAGCTTCATTTAGCTTATGGACTTGAATACTTTCACTTATAATTCCCTCAAGAACCTTCATATAAATTTCCTTTTTTAATTTACCATTTTAAAAAAGCAGCTTTACATCCATATGATAAAGTAATAAGTTAAACTGATTTGCAAACTTATTATAAATCTAAAACTGATTTGCAAAACTTATTATAAATCTAAAACTTGAAATTCTTGCAACTGTTGTATTATATTCTGTAAGATATTGCTGACTGAAATTTTCTGCAACAAAGCAAGCTTTGTACTTTAGTGGGTTTTCAAATTCACCATTTTCAATAGCAAATACCCATTTATAATTACAATATTTTTGTTCTCTTTAGTATTAAAATTCAGGTATTACTAATCAAAAAGGAACTTATTTCATCGTTGATAGCTTGACTCCACTGAATTCTATCATCCCTAATTTTTATTTCCTGATATAAGGTAGGAATTTTACATACAATTTTAGTATGTAAGAATACACTTGAGATATTCCTCTGATATTATTCTCATTGTAAGAAATATATTAATCCTTCTACTTTTCTTAGGCTCGCAATTAGGGAACATTTGTTTGTCTGAAACAAAGATCCATCAGTATGTACCTTTGTTTTACCTGGATATTCTTCAGGCTTTCTTCTTCTTCTTCTTCTTCTATTTTTCTTTAATGTCGTATCGACAGCAAGGTCATTAGCGACAACGGTGCCATTAGATATGTGTGTAGTAGTTTATGTTTTTGAGATATTTTAATAGTCTTTGTATGTCATTTTGAGAAGTCAGGTTTATGTTTGCGTTGATTCCGTATTTTTGTCTTTGGATTTCTGTGGTGTGGCATTCGTGCTGTATGTGGGTTATTGTTAGTGGAAGGTTATTGCAATGAGTGCAGGTGGATGGTGTAGTTTTTTTGATTTTGTGTTCATGTGTCAGCTTAGTATGATCGATTTTTAGGCGTGAGATAATTATTCCTTCTTTCCTGTTGGTAAGATTTGGTGTTTGCTGGTGAAAGTCTTGGATACTTTTGTGTAGTTGGATGCTTTTAGTTGTTTCCCATGCATTGTTCCATTCATTTTTTTGCTACTTTTTTGTAGTGGATTATTTGGTCGTCGCAGGAGATTGGAAGATGGTTGCGATTATTAGTAGTGAGGAAACTGTGGCTTCTTTTGCTGCTGTGTCGGCTTTTTCATTTCCTTCTATTCCTTGATGAGCTTGAATCCAGATGACTGTGGCATCTGTGTTAGGTTGGTTGTGGTTTAGTTCTTGGATGGTGGATATTAGTTGGTTTTCTTGATCATATGATTTCGTTAGGGATTTTGTAACGCTCATGGAGTTGGTGTATATAACGATTTGGGCTTCGTTATTTGAGTGTGCATATTTAATGGCTTCCAGGATGGCATAAATTCTGGCTGTGAAGATAGATGATGAAGGAAGATTTTGAGTTTTTTTGGCTTTTTCTGTGATAATGACGTATCCAGCTCTAGTGTCCGTTTTTGATCCATCAGTGTAAATCTTGCTGTGTTGGGAGTAGTTATTTAGTTCTAGGAATCGAGTCCTGTGGTCAGTTGGACTAAGGATTTTTTTGGGGAGTTCGGCAAGACTGGTGTTTGTTGGGAGTGCTTTTATTGTCCATGGAGGGATTTGTGGTGGTTCAATGGTGGGGTGGATTTTGAAAGTGTGGGGTCGATTTTGCTAAGTCTGATATGAAAGGGGAGGGAATTTTGGGTTTATTGATGTAGAAAGCTTTGTATCTATTGGAGAAGACATTGTTGTAGGAAGGATTATTTGGAGTAGATGAGACTTTTAATGCGTATTCAAGAGTTAGGAACTTCCTTCTGGATTCAAGTGCCATTTCTTTGGCTTCGAATAGTGAGTTGTTTATGGGGCATGTTCGGTATGCACCTGTGGTTAATCTAAGAGCTGAGTGCGAGATTGAATCTATTATTTTTTTTTTTGTGGAGCTTTTGGCTGAGTTATAAACGATAGAGTCGTAATCTAGTTTGGATCTAATTAACACTCTGTATGTTTCTAGAAGAGTGTCTTTATCCGCTCCCCAGTTATTATTGAAAAGAGTTTTTATAATGTTAAGTCTTTTTATAGTCTCTTTTAAGGTTTTTAGGTATGGCTCCCAAGATAATTTTTTATCGAAAATAAGGCCTAATATTTTGATGGTGTCAGTGAACTTTATTTCAAGATTACTGAGATATAATTTAGGTGGGGAATTGAATTTGGTTTTTCTAGTGAATAGGATGCCTTGGGAGAAAATTTTAAGCCTGTTGTTTTTGACCAGTCCTAAAGGGTATTGATGGCTGTTTGTAAATATTCGTTGATGGAGCTTATATTTTTCCCGCTACATGTGATTGTTATGTCATTCGCAAATAGCTGGGTTTTTATTGCTTGAGGTTGATGGTGATGTCATTAATTCCTATTAAAAATAGTGTGGTGCTAATTACTGATCCTTGTGGGACTCCGTTTTTTATAACTGGATGTGACAGAGATCCATTTGCTCCGACTTGGATTGATTTATTGGATAGAAAGTTGGTTATGGAAGATAGCATATTGCCATTTACTTTTAAATCGATGAGGAAATTAATAATTTTGGTTCTCGAGATTGTGTCGAAGGCTTTTTCAATCGAGGCATACGGCGTATATATTCTTCGTTGAGGAAGGTGTCGCAGATATTTGTTTCTAAGTTCGTTAGAACGTTTATGGTTGAACGGTAGTGTCGGAAACCGTATTGGTTTGGATTAAGAAGTTTTTTTACTTCTAGGTACCATCTAAGCCTACAGTTTACAATTTTTTCTAGTAATTTGCACATGGTATTAGTTAATGCAATTGGGTGATAGTTGTTAGGGTTTAGTTTGCATTTGTTTGGCTTAGGAATTGGCATTACTATTGCTTTTTGCCAATTTTCGGGAAAAACTTTATGGATCCACATACAGTTGAAGATTTCTAACAGGTAGTTTATTCCAGTTTTTGGGAGCATTTTTAGTAGTGAGTTGGGGATATTATCTGGTCTTGGGCGGAGTTTTTTGTTGATGTAAGGATGGAACTTATTTCTTTGAGTGTTAAAGGTGAGTTAGTAATGAGTTTAGTAATGAGTTGTTATCGTTGTGAATCAGATCATGGTGTATATTACATGTTGTAGATTATTGTAGGATGTGGTGAGTTTATATTATTTGAATTTTCTTGAAATTTTTTAGCAAATGTGTTAGCAATGTCGTCGGCTCGAGTTAGGGGTTCTACCATCATCAGATTCCAGGATTTGGATCCATTTATGCATTTGATTTTTTTCCATACTGCAGATGTTGGTGTCTGGATTTATTGATGATATGTAGTTCCTCCATGATTGTTTTTTATTTTCTTTAATTATTCTACGGAAGTTGGCGCGTTTCATTTTGTACTCGGTTAGGTTTTCGTTTGTAGGATGTTTTTTTGCTCTATTGAAAGCGTGATGACTCTTACATGGCGATTTTGCATTCTTCGCTCCACCACGGTACCGGTCTTTTCCTAATTTTTTGTAGTCTGGGAATTCCAAAGGATTTGTCTGCAGCCGAGGTTATGATTTGTTGAAAATTGTTTATTGTTTCGTTAATCCGGACTGGGTCGAGTTCAGGTTCTGTTTCTTTCTCGGTTGAAGCATTATGTTTTCTTGGTATACTGGCCAGTTTGTTTGTTATGCCATTTTGGTTGTAGGTAATTTTGAATTGTTGTGCTATTGTCTCCATAGATAATTTTTATGGGAAAGTGATCGCTGTCGTATAGTTCTTTTAAAGTATCCCATTTTAGGTGTTGAGCTATCTGTGGACTGGAAAAAATTAGATCTATTAAATCCTAGTTGTTAAGTAGATTTTTAATAGTCTTCTGTCAGTTTTGGTCGATCCCCAGAGAGCGTGATGGCTGTTAAAGTCTCCGAACAGGATCAGTGGAGCTGGAAGTTGAGCTATTAAATTTTCAAGGTCTTGTAAATCAAGGGGGAAGCTATTAGGAATGTAGATATTGCAGATGTGGATTCTTTTTGAAAATTAAATAGATATTGCGACGGCTTCTAAGTTTGAATTTAATGGGATTTCAGTAGAATCATATTTGTCCGAAATTAGAATGGCCACTCCTCCGCTGGCGTGTTTACCCGGTTTTTAACGAAGATGTTGAAATGTTTTAGTGTAGGCTGGTGATTTTTTTTGAAATTTGTTTCTTGAAGGCAGATAATATCAGGGCTGAAATTATTTATGAGAATTTGGAGTTGTTCGTAATGGGTATAGTAACCGTTTATGTTCCACTGTATTATTGTTTTCATAATGTATTTGGAGGGGCTTTGGATTTGGATTTTGCTGCAATTACGGCTCTTATGAAAATTCGATTCAGATGAGCAGCTAAATGACGATTCAGGTGTGTCAGTCGGTTTGGTGAGCTTTTTGCAAAGTTGATGTATTTTGTTTTTTATGCTTCTTTCGTTTAGATGAGGGTAGATTTCTTCAAGAGTTTAAACAAGGGTCGGAATGTTATCGGTGTAGTTTCTTGCGATTTCCAATGGGTATGCTGATGCGAAGGTGTTTTGGAGGAGGCTCTTGATCTGGGAATAATTTAGCTGAGAGTGTGAAGGATTTTTTTTTATTTATTATTTCTTTTACTGGGGTTAACATTTCCTCTAGTTTGGCGGAATCGAAAAAAACTGGAGATTGGGGAGGAAATGGTTTAGTTTGGTTATTGCGATTTTTTTTTATGTGGATTGATTGGTGGAGGCATGGAGTCTATGTCTTTTAAGCTAACATAGTCCGGTTTGTCGTCAGCTGATGATTGTGACAGTGGTCTTTTGGAACTGAAAAGGATTGGTGGTTGCTCTGTAGGTAATTTATTTGTTGTTTGTTTAGGATGTTTGTCTAGTGATGGGAATCTTCTTTACCGGCAGTTTGGAGGATTGAGTTAGTGTGGGAATCGTTGAATTTGTATTTGGGATTGTTGTACCGGTTTGAATTTTGGGTTAGTGGGCAATCTTTCACTAAGTGACCTTCTTGTTTACATCGGAAGCAGAAAAGATTGTCGATGGAGGTGAAAATACGGTAAGATATATATTCAAAAGTTATTAGGAAGATGGATAGGATTTTTCCAATGTCATCGGAGTCAATGTATGTCTGTCTTCTGAAACTGAAAATGTGGGTGTATTCCGGGTCGGTCATTCCTGCTTTCAGGGTTGTTATTCTGGAGCATAGCTTGACGTTATTTCCTTTGAAAATTTTTTCAAATTCTGAGTTAGGTATAACCGGGGCGACGTTTGATAGAATTACTCTTTGGGCCGGAGTTAACATTGGTCTTAAGTTTAGCATATTGTTGTTGACCGTTGTTGTTTTATGCAGATTTGTTAGGTGTAGCATAGTTTCTTTTTTATCAAGATATACGCAAATTCGATTGTTTGAGATTTTGTAGATGTACTTTATTGATTTGGGGCCGATTAGTTTCCCTATTGCAAGGGCATAGTCTTGTAGGCTTGTGTCGTCTATTGCGTGGATGATGATAGCTTGGTCTTTGTAGGTGATGCATTGAGTTGTACTGCGTGGGAGTATGATTTAATGGAGTTGTTTGTTTCCGTTTGGTTAGAAAATTGGGAACTCCTGTACTCAGAGGTCCCCGCAGGTTGGTGTTGGTTAGTCGGTGTATTCATTCCTAAAGTATTCTTTTGTGTTGAGGTAAGAAATTGGCGTTTGTTTTCACTAACGCTAACACTATAATAATACGGATTGGAACTCGTAAGCGAGACTGTATCGGACGTCCGTACGGTTAAACCGAGACTGTCGTTCAGCTTTATTCAATCTGTATTTTCGGAATTTCATTATTATAATTACATCAAGTTAATTTTTAATTCCATCAAATTTAGTCGTATTCTAAATTTACATACACTATATTTTTCACTACCAAAAGGTTTAATGTTTCGTTTTACTTTCAAGTTTTCATTGTCTTTGCACTGAATCTGCATTAACTCCTACAACAGTTAATATAATACGTGTACATTGGGCTTATAACCTACTGTATGTGGATTATAAAATAGTAATTATTCTTTATATTTTATATTTTTTATTCTTTATATGTCGGATACGTTAGCACATATCGCATCAGGATAAACATTGCCATACTTATTCGAATGAATCGTCTATTCAAGTGTTTCGCCGCCGATATTATCAATGATAATTGATATTATCCTTTAAAGATGTCAAGCTAGTACGTGTATTTTGACCAAAATTTGTGTCTCGACTTGGGTTTATACGCGGCCACTTTGTAGAACGATTGAACGGCAGAGATCTCTTGAATTAGTACTTTTCTGAATACCTCCCATGAATGCTCGCAGCATTATACCTCGTTAAAAAGTTACCGTGTGTGTTCTTTTTTATTTATTTATTTATTTATTTATTTATTTACTTATTTAAAAATAGATAGGCAAAGGTTTTTTGATATAATAGAATTATAAGAATATTGTATCAGTGTAAAAATATATATACACATGATATAAGAAAGTAAGAAAGAAAGAAAAAAAGAAAAAGAAAAAAAGAGAAATTAAGAGTTAAATATATAATCTCAATTATAATACAGCAATATATTATAATATAATATAATATTGGAAAAATTAGTTAATTATTTTCAAAACAGACCGTTTATAATTTTTAATAGTTAATTAATTTTTACTAGAAATCTATTCGGTTCGTTAATAGCCAAGCAAGTTCTCGTAATTAGGTACGTGAATCTAAGATTGGTAGAGAAAAACTCAGTTTAGAAAACAGAAGTTTTTCGCAAAAACTGTGAATATGCGTTAATGTCAATCAGATGGAGAAGCCGAGGACTAGCTATAAAATTATTGATAATTTTGATTAATCTTTCTTCTACTCTTCGCATTATAAGTTCATGTCCGTACATATGTTCCCAAGTGAATGAGAAACAAAACATAAAAATTCATGTTGATTTTTTTCAACAAGATTAATATATTAACATAAAGACCAGATCATATATATATTAGCATATTCCAAGAACGGTGATTATACAAAGCTTGAAAAGTGAAAAAATTATTAAAATTTCTGTATAATTGGAAGACAAATCTGAGGGTCTTGTTAGCTTTGTTAACCGCATTTATAATATGAATAATATGAATAATATAAAAATTAAACTTTTTATCGTAAAAGATTCTTAAAATAATTGGCAGAAGAGGGGTGAGAATCAGAAATAAAGTAGGAATATATATATTTATATATAGTTATATTTCTATTATAGTTATATTTCTATTATGCGTCAATCTCATCTTGTGACACCTGACATTGAACCGCAAATTATTCTGTATATATCGTAATGCAAATCTATTAAGACACTCTGCAAATTGTGGGCATTAGAAACATCTCATATTTACAAACAATCTGAGGTAATTTGCAAAAAAGAAGAGATGGCCTTTTTAAGTATTGTACGAAGCTCAACTGTAAATCTTGGAGCTCAACTTAGGATTATTTTATCGAGATTGCGGCGGATTGATCGGATACGCCTGGATGTATATTAATCACATGTTTACTTTACACGACGATTAATTCGGAAGTAAGGGAAAAAATAAAAGAACGAAAGGAATTATGTTGCATTTGTCTTGACACGATTTGGCACGATGTATTTAAAATATAATGCTTTCCAACATTCATAAATAAAAATTATTCAAAGCATCTTGAAGCACTTCTGACGGAGCCTTGAAAGACTTCGAATAGTGATCTAATATGTTGAAAATGATGTAGTATAATCGCATAGCATCGATGATTTCAAAGCCCGAAATCGAAAGTTTAGCAGATAGAACATCATGGTCTGCAGAGTTGAAGGCTTTCTTAAAGTCCATGTAAATACTATCTACTTGATATTTGCTATGAACAACATAATTGCTAAAAATTGCTAGATCATTGGAAGATCTGTTTGGGAAAAAAGCTGTATTAATGAATTGAGATATGGTTTTTAATAATAGACATTAACCAAATTAATCAAATATTTTTGCGAACGTATTGAAAATAGAAATTGATCTACAAGGTAGATGAGCTAAATGGGATTATCTAAATACCTCCGTTATCTTTTGTACAAAAAAACTTCTGAGGGCAAAGTTGCACTATTTTAAGAAACAAATATAATGCTAGAAATATTTTTTTTAAAATATTTTTTTTTACGATTAATTTCTTTTTATATGGTACATGTAGTTGTACATGGTAATCACTTTTACCACGGTGAAAAGATTTTAAAATGTAAACTCGCGTAAATAGGGTGAAAATGAATGAACCATTAAATACTATTTTCAATAACTATATGTATTTCTTTATTAGATGATTATGGCGATTAGGCATAACGAATTGCCTTTTTGTCCTGCAGGAAGGTCATTTGTTTTAAGAATGAAAACAAAATCAAAAGGGTGGAAAAGGAGGGGGGAGAGGCTACTATACGTCGCTTTACAAATATACATTTTTTTTTTAAATTCCTTTTAAAATTAAAAAAAAAAAATAAAAAAACATTATCATTATCAGTATAATGTATTATTGCAGATGTAACTTTCATTTAACGATATAAAAAGTGTATAAAATAGTATGTCCTTGAAATAATCGTATTCGTAAAATTTGGCACTAAGATTTTAAAAAATACAAAAAATGAAATTAATCATTTTGGCTTGTGAATGACTCATATAATATATATATTTTTAAAGATGATTAGCCTTAAAAAGGCTATTATCAAGCTGTAAAGGATAAAATATTTTATAATGACAGTGTAAGAAATAATGAAAACTTCATCATTTTTCAAGAGAATAATCAAATTGTAACGTTGTAATGGTTTTTTTGCAACTTTGATTTTTGCAATGAGTAGATTACGATGCAAATAAAAAAAAAGACTCTTAATCTTGAATTTCAATGATAAATACCACAATTTCCTTTCAATCTTATTAAAGAAATATTGATTGAACAATTATTGTATAGTAAATACATCTAATGTACAATATATAGTTTAATAATACAATTCACACTAAATAAATTGAGTAACTCGAATATGATTGTTCAAGTAAATTAAAAATAAATTTAATTTCTTCAAATTAAGTTGAATGTTCTTAAGCGAATGTTGAAAGCAATTTGTAAATGTTCAACTTTTATAATATATTTGTTTATGATATATTTCTATAATAATTCAAAATAATAATTATATTTAATTAATATAATAGTTTTATAATAGAATGAATTAAAAGAAAAAATTATTTTCAGAACAAGAACACTAGAAAAAGAATTTCTCTAAAAGAAATGGATATTTATTTTTAATAAGTAACATGTCTATCTGTAACATATTTTTAATATATATTAAGTAGCTTAAGAATTTGAAGATATTAATTTGTATTTAAATAAATTCAGTGTAAGAAAATTATTTACATAGCTCGTGTTATATATTTATAATTAATTTTATAAAACATAATTCTAAATAATATTAAAAAATAATTTGATATTCAAATAAAATAAATTTATTTATTTATTTTACTCAAGTGCATTAATACATATTTAATTATTTAAGTAATAATTATATTCATATTTAATTATTTAAGTAATAATTATATTCGAGCGAATTAAAAACACACATATATAGATACATACAATAATTTTTGTCAGAAAGACAATTTTTTAATTTATTAGTAGATTAATTGTAAAAATAGATATTACAACAAAATTTATATATGTATAATTGCAACTGATTTCATTTGTAGCATAATTGTAATTGATTTAATTTTCTTTATAATTTCACATCACATTAAATTAATTTTACATTACAATTAATATTAAGATTTTTATTAAATATTTTCATATTAAAACAGTAAATAATATGTTAATTTTTGACATATTATTGTCAATCTTTTTATGAATGTTTCTACAATAGGATTATACAATATGACTTGTTCTCGTATAGTTTAATTATCACCACAAATCAGTATAACTGATTATTACTTGAATCCTGTAATATGATTTAAACTTTAAATAATAAATTTTTAAACTGCTGCAGTAGTATATCTGCATTTTACAATATAGTCAAAAATATTCAAGTAGTAGATAATGCATCATATGAAACAAAATTTTTCCACGGATTTAACAAAATACATTATTTTTAAATTGAAAATATCATGGAAGAGATTGATTTGTAGTTTAAATATTTTTTCTTAAAAATGATCCATGTTTATTATCCATATAAACTGTTTTTCATGCGTATTTAGCAATAATGAAATAGCGTAAACTAAAATCAAATGATATGGATTTGTGATATATTCTTAGGTTGATTTATGCTATTTTATACATCGTTTACGGCATTTAAAAAGTATAATTACACTCTTTTTTAAAATAAGAAATTTTGAGGCTTTACTTTCCAATTATTACGTAATTATTAAAATCAAAGATAACTTTTTAAATAATGAAAACTTTTGGCAGATTTTTCGTTGCATCAGTGTATTTGATAACTTTTTATTAAAATAGAAATATTCATTTAGCTCGAACCATTCTGCATGTTCTAGTACAATTAATATTGAATTTTTCTTTTTATTTTATTCACATTTTACTTTTTTCATTTTTAATCTACATGTTTTGCTTATTATTGTATTGTTATATTGATATTAAATAAAAGAAGTGGCAATTTTCAGAGTATGTACTTCATTTGACAACAATTGAGACGCAATTATTTTACATTTTTATTCAATTGATAATACCTAAAACAATCCTAATACATATATCCAATATTATATAGAAATATAAAATATTATAAATTGTCTTATATACTTAGAAATAAATTATATCTTATATACTTAGAAAATAGAAAAAATACAATAGAAAAGTACTTAAAATGCAGAAGAAAAATAATTGAATATTTTATAATTATCCAATGATAAAACATGCATATTAATATATGTATATTTGTACTGAAAAGATTAAGCAATTAAGGAATTTTTAAATAAGTTTAAGATAAGATAAACTATAAATATTTAACATCTTTTTGAACTTTTTAAAAATTCTACATATTAAAAATAGATGTATTCTATTTTAAAAAAGAGTGTAACTTTTATCTTTAAATACATTAACCGATAAAATTGCATGAGAATATATATTATTTAATTTTGCCTTATGATATTTATAAAATAAGACGATATGCATTCTATAATAAAATTTTTATAATTTATATAGACTCGAAGTGCCAGAGTAAGTGTTAGCAACGAAAATAATGTATTACTCGATCCAGAAGTACTGACCGATTTCTCAACCCAAACTTTGGTTTTAACTGTTCTGGTCACTTTGGTTAAAAATTCAACTAATGAAACTGAGCAGCGGATTCTTTATGAATATCTTGCGGAAGCTTCAGTGGTGTTTCCAAAAGTTTTTCCAGTAATGTAAGTCTTTATCTTTCAATATTATGTATTAAAAGAATCAACAATAATTATTAATAATTATTAAATGTTACAGTAAGTTATTTATTTTAAAGATTTTTTTCATAATTTTAAGTAATAATAATAAATATAATTCATTGCACTAGTTTTTGTAATAATTTAAGGCATACTAAAATATGTGCACCTAACTTCAGAGTTAGTTTTAGTATTTAATTACTATTACATAAAAATAGAAAGTATGATAAAAATATTAAACAGTATAAAATTCTTGTGTTACAACTGCTTCTGTTTTTAAATAATTGGGTAAATCATAATGTTAATTATATAATTTAAATTATAAATTTGCAGATTTATAAATTGATATTTAAAATTTGTGTTTACAATTATCCATTAAGATGGCACTATATCAACTTTTACAGTTTTCTGTTTTACATTAATTACAGTATATAATTGCAAAATAATACTGTAATATCTATAATTGTACTTAAGTTCTGAGTTAATATGTTATGAATTGAAGCATTAGTTAAGTATGTAGGGTATGAATATATCCAATATTGATCTAACCGCAAAGTATTTACTTGAGTGTTATGATAATTTAGGGTGAATCATGTAACTAAATCGTCTTGAATATTTCCGTTTTTGAAGATAGGAAAAAACTTTATTAACAAAAATTATTTAGTACAGAGGGAATCTAATATGGGAACATAATATGAAGATAATAATGCTTTTGTAGGTAAAAGAGTTCAAGGTCATTTGAAGATCACTTTTATTTTTTTAAGTGAAACTTTTATTTTTTTATTTTTTGCTCCTTTAGTCAATGCTACTTAACATTCTCTATAAAAAAATATTAACTTTACGTATGTTAAAAAACTGTTAAGAGATATTTTAACTTTAATTCTGCAAAATCTATTGTATGAATCCATATTTTTTTTTAGAGACTAAAAAGCTACAAGATTGCAAAAAAATATAGTTATAAAAATTTATCACTGTTATATTATAGTTTCTCTTACACTAATCAATTTTTATCCAAAGTTTTTTCATATCTTCTATAAAATCTATGTATATGAGAGTTCTACGTGAATATGTATATATTTTTTTTCTTTTAATGTTCTAAATTCACTCTTTAATTTTTTTAGAATTTCTCAAATATATGTTTTAATGCAAAAGATCTCTTTTAACATCTTTTTTTTCAACTTTTCAATCATTAACTACTAACTTATACTAATAACTTACTAATAACTTGTTATTATAATGTATATACAGGATGTTCCAGCATAGTACATGTGAAGTGGAAGTGATTCTACGTGAAAAAATAAGTTGAAAATAAAAAATAAAATTAATATCATTCGTAATATTGATTAGTTATTAATACGTATTTATGAATGAGTTTAGAAATAAAAATAAGATATGTCTATAATTTCAAAACTTTACTGTGTTATTAATGTAGAAATTATTGAAAATGCTGCTCATTGTGTTGCATACATAACCATATTCTGCGAATCAGATTTACATGTACATATTTTCATATAGCCTGTGTTTTTAATTCTTCAAGTTAAAATGATTTTCTCATTTAACTACGTCACGCTTGTAGTATTGATTTTATGTGGTTCCATATAGATAAAAATCAAGAGATGTTAAATCTGGCTTAGATTGCGATGGCCAGGTTACCGTGCCATTACAGCCAATCCAACATTTAAATCGTTCATTTAAAAAATTCTATACTTCGAGAGGAATGAGAAAAGTATGAAAATGAGAAATGAGAAATGAGAAATAAGATTATTGAAACTAGACAGGAGATCATCGTCTAACAAATTCAATAGCTTCGCGTAAGAATTTCAAATATTTTTTTCCATCTAGTCTATTTGGAAAGAAATATTACCATACCAAATATTCACATTCCATCTTTCTTGGAAATGTGTTTCAGAAATTATATATATGCGGATTTTGAGTTGATTACTAATTTATACATATGTTTTCTTTTTTTAAGATTAAAAAAATAATAGAGTTAATTTTCAAATTTTTTAAATGTTTCCAACATCCAGATATATAATAATTACATGCAATATACTATCTGAAATTATTTCGTATGCAAAAATAATAATTGCCGTTGAAGTTCTGTGTGAAAGATATATTTAATATATTTAAACTAACACTTACTGGGACATTTAATATTATAGATATACATAAATGTACATAATATCAACATAACTTTAACAAATTTAAATTTCTTTATAGCCATAATTTACTCGATGCAAAAATAAATAGTGTATTATCTTTTTGTCATGACCAAGAAATATTGAATTCTGTACAAGCAATTATACAAAACATGATTGCATGTGAGGATGCAAGTCAACAACAGTTACATTATTTACAAAGTTGTGGATTTGGTGGGTTGTGGAGATTTGCAGGACCATTCACAAATGTAAGTACATAAAATAAGATAGAAATAGTAGTACAATCAAAAACAAAGAAAAAAAGTAAAAAATGTAATGAAAATTCATCTTTTTCAAAACAAAGGTGCTAACAAAAAAAATTTCATATATTTTTTAATTTTTTTATTTTTCTCGTAGAATCACTCTTTTTCAGGTTATACTTAGTATTTTCTGTATATAAATATATTATCAAACAAGTAATTAATTGTTTGGAACATATCGGAGAATCATATTGAAGAAAAAACGAAAATTAATAATAATATTTTGTGCTATGTATACGTATAATGTGCGTGCTATGTACATAAGAAAATATATGTAGAGGATGTCTTGCAACTCGTACACAATTAATTGGAAGATGATTCTATATGTAAAAATAAATCGAAAAGGATGAAAATTTTTTCATTAAAGCCAAAAATAGAGTTTGGAAATTTGTCAAGTTTACTTGATAAATAAATAAATAAAAAATATAGAATAGAATATTTTCATTTAAGGCTTTATTTTAAAAAATGTAAATTTTGAATATATTTTGTTGAAAACTGATTTGATATACTTATACTTGATAAATATTCAAATTTAATTTTCTCGCAAACGAAAACGCCTTATAGAAAAATTATGTTCTACATTCTTTATTTATTTTTGCATATAGAATAATTTTCTGATTATTCATTTCTGTTCAGTCCCAAAATTAGTTTAATTATATAATTATATAAATTTATTTAATTATATAAATTCAATTCATACTTAAGAAATATTCAATGTCGACTTTCTCGAAAATGAGACTTCAGACGAAAAAATGTATTCTTTCTTCTCGACTCACTTTTACATGTGAATTATCTTCCAGTTAATTGTTTATGAGTTGTGGAATATTTATAATATTTTATTTTAATAAAAATAAACAAAAATATTGTTATATTCTATACATTCTATGATTTTTTCAATTTTTATATTAAAAAATTAGATAATTCAAGTTTTATGCAATTCTTTTGACTGTTCTATTTAAAACTTAATGTTTACTATGTTGTAGTCTAATTGCACAGCTGAAAGCGCTCAATTATTTGTTAATTGCCTGGAAGCCATGGTGGAAACGTGTTTACCGGTAGATGAACCTGAAATATTAAGTAATAATGAAAATTCAAATGAAAAATATAAACGATCTGACAGTCATCAACCAGAAATCGCACAAAAAAGCAAATCTTATGGAACTGATCGGACAAGTTCCCGTGCTTTTCCGGAAAGAATGGAGGAAACTTCTCGGAGTAGTTCTTCTTTTATTTATAGAGAGTAAGTGAATAATAATTGATTATTATTTGAGGTTTTTTATTTTAAATCTCTTTAGGCAAATATACCAGAAGATATAGAAGAATAAAAATAAAACAGGAAAATATGAAAATATAAAAATATGTAAAACGTAAAAAATACTATGAACATAAATTGTATCTTTTCTTTTATATTTATATTATATACAGAATCCTTTCGTCGTACTTCTATTTCGTAGTGCTACATTGTAAGATTTGTATCACATGCCGCAAATGACTGCAAAACTGAACAGAAACCAAATCTATGGATCTGTATATAAGTTATTCTTGAAATAAAAATTGTTTTGAAAGTTACGCCAGCATTGGTATTATCTAATGTGCACTATGGGATAGTTGCTTCATTTAAATAGATTCAATTTTGTGTGCCATCATTTATGAAATTAGTAAATATTCAAATATTTGATGCTTTGCTTGAATAAGTTTATCTTCTTTTGAAGGAATTTTATTTCTTCTGTAATATTACTGCCCACAAATTTTTATATACTTCAACAATGTTACAAAAATGTTTCATATCCTCAAATATTGTTGGAAAACATTGTTGTTTAAATCTGTTAATACTAACAGCATATTAGCATTGAAGGTTTATATTACAAACTGAAATACTTCGAAAATATTTTAGTTTTAATTACAAGAACATATAGCACAACACATGGATTACAACTTAAATAGTTAAACTTGACTTTTACTCATCTTGTTTATTTAGTTATTTATTTATTTATATATAATCCTTGCCTAGGTGGCTTAGGATGGCTTCCGGTTTACAATGAGTTTACATCTTTCTTATTTTTTATTTCTATAGCTAATCCTTAGTCTTATGGATCTAATTTGTCTTTTGCTCATCTTCTTGTAGGAACTATAAGTAAAAGTAAAAGTAAAGTAAAAGGTAAAAGGACAACTACAATGTGAAAAAAAACTTTCTACTGTTTTCTACTATTGTTTTTTCTTTGGTATTGTCTTGCTGCTTCTTCTTCAGTCTTTTCCCCTCCTCCCTTCTGCGTTCCTTTATATGTCTATTCCTCTCAAACCCTTTATCCTCTTCTCCTCCACCTGTTCGTTTGACTCTTCTATTTCTCCTTTTCCTTTCCCGCTGTATTCTCTTCATCTGCTCTAGCCCTTCCGCGGTCCCCCTCAGCACTTCTTTTACTCTCGTAACTTCACATCTTCCTATCACGTGCCCTAATGTCTCCTCTTCCTCTTTGCATATTCTGCACCTTCTATCCTCCTCCTCTCTCCAGTGTTTCCTTCTTCTAATTTCGTTGCCGGAACTGAACCTTGCTATCAGGCTTCTTTTTTCCTTTCTCATCCTCCGCTTTAGGTATTCTGGCTTTTCTTTCGTTACAATTTCCTTGTAGTGTGCGTTGTACTTCGATTCTTCGATCTTCTCCTGCTCTCCCCTTCCATCTCCTCTACCTTTTTCCTTACTCTCTTTGCAACTCCCTCTATTTTTCCTTCTTTTTCCTCTCTAACTCTTTCCATCCAGTCCTCGCTGATTCTTAGTCTCCCCCTTAATCCTCTTTTTCTTTCTTCCCACCTACTTAGCTTTTTCTCCTCCGTTTGCCTTTCCATCTTCCTTATGCATTCTCTCACTAACTTCTTGTCTGAACTTCTTGCTCCTTCTTCATATTTGAACGCTCTCCTCATTGCTTTCGTTCGTATTTCCTCCTCTGTGTCTCTTCTCTGAAGATGTAGTTTGGTGTGACCTTGTCCAACCCTAGGATCCACTTCATATATCTCCTCTTGATAATGTCCAACCTTCCTTCATCATTCCAGCCCCAGATTTCTGCCCCGTACATCGCCACACTCTCCACTAAGGCCACGAACATCTTTATCCTTCTTTCGAAGTCTTCCTTGAACAACCTTTCTCCAATGTGCCACGTTCTTTTCATCGCCACCGCCGCTTTTTTTATTCTTTCCTGTATGTATTTCTCTGCTTTTCCATTCTTTTTCATTATGTAGCCCAGATATTTTATCTCCTTTACTTCCTCCAGTTCTTCTTCCCCCTCACCTTCATTCTCTCCTTCTCCTTCCTCTTTCTCTGCCCCTTTCGATTTCACCTTAGATTTCTCTGTATTTACAGTTAGCCCTTTCCTCTCTGCATACTTCCTAAATCTTCTCAGCATCCCCTTCATCCCCACTTCTGTCGTCGCTACAAGCACGATGTCATCCGCGTACACTATAGTCCGCCTTCTCTCTTCCTATCACAACCTTTCCTGCATCTTGCTCATGTCCTCTTCTAAGTCCGACAAAAATGCATTAAAAAGGGTTGGGCTTAGCGGGCATCCTTGTCTTACCCCTCTTGTTCTATTCTTCTGTTCTCTCCTCCTCGATTTTCACCATGTTGCCTGTTTCCCTGTATATTTCTGTTACTCTTCTTCTTAAGTTCCCCTTCACCTTCATTGCCTCTAATCTTTCCATCAGAGCTCTCCTATCGACTTTGTCGAATGCCGCTTTCAGATCTACGAAACAGGCAACCAGCTTCCCTCTTTTTTTACTTAGTTCCTTGTTTACCATGTAGTTCAGGACATATATGGCGTCAATGGCTCCTCTCCCCACTCTTAACCCAAATTGCTTCTCCGCTAATTTCCCCTCTATGTCCTTCTTCACTCTTTCATTGAGGATGCTTGCATATACTTTGTACGTTACCAGTAGTGTTATTCCTCTATAGTTTTTGGCCTTGTCTTTCGCTCCTTTTTTGAATATGGAGCATATTATCCCCCTTCTCCAATCCCGTGGTATTCCACTTCCCATCCATATCTTATTAAGTAGCTTGAGAAATGCTTCTCCTACTTCCATGGGCATAAACCTCCATGCCTCATTTTGTATTTCGTCGCTTTCTTTCTCTTTAATTTGAGCAGCTGTTTTATTACTTCTTCCTTCTCTTCATTGTGCTCCTATTTTTTCCTGCTTTCCTGATTGTCCTTGTGTCCTTCCAGTAGTTCCATGAAGTGCGACTTCCAGTTTTTCATTTCGATACTTTTGTCTATTCTTTCCCTTTGTTTCCTTATCTGTTTATGTATTTCCACGCTTCACTTTCCGTCTTGATCATCCTTATCTTTTCTTCCTCCCTCCTCTCGTACTTTTCCCTTTCTTTTTCGCACCACTTTTTGTATTTCTTCCTTTTGCCCCAGAACTCTTCTCTGCTTATCCTGCCTTTTCTTAGTTTTCTTAATTCCTTTCTTAACTCTCTCTTCCTCTCCGTCCACTCCTTACTGTGCCATGCCCTATCTCCCATCCTCCAAACTTTTACTTCTTTACCTCTTTCTTTACCGCTTCGTTGATTTTCTTTTTTAATGCCTCCTTAATGCCATATACTTTCCACGTCCTCCTCTTCTACTTTCCATTCTCTGTATCGGTTGTGATAGCTCTCTATCTCTTCCTTCGACCAATCAGCCGTTCTTATCAGCCTACTCTTCTCCTTTCTTCCTTTCTTGTCTTCCTCTTCTACGCGTTTTTCTCCTACCACCACTTCCAGTGGGAAGTGATCTGACTCTGTCCTCTCTCTTTCTCTTACATCTGCTATCCCCTCAAATGATTCTGCGTTTGCAATCAACTGATGCCCCTCTTTCTCCTATACATGTCCACTCTCCCTCTCGCCCAAAATATCCATTGACAACCAACCCCTCTCAGTCCCTCTATTAGTATCCTCCCCTCCCTATTCACGTTCTTGTCCTTCGATCTTCTTTCTTCCTTCTCTTCTGTCATCATTTCTTTGAATGGGCCTTCCTCCTTCCCGACCCTTGCATTAAAGTCTCCTCCCAGTATCAAGAGTCCTTCTTCTCTTTCTTCTGTCCCTTCTGTGATTGTCTGCATTATTTCCTTCGTGTTCTGACTGTACACTGTTATTATTCGCCAGCTTTTCTTCTCATGCTCTAACTTTAACTCTGCCATCTGATTACTCTATTTCTTGAATTCTACCACTTCTAAACCATTTTTTGCAACCATCATAATTTCTCCCTTTGCCCTTCCCATCTTGTTCTTTCTTACTGCCGACACGTGCCACCAATTGAACTTCTCGGATAGTTTACTTTTTAATTTCTCTCCCGACTTCTGCTCCAATCATGTTTCCACTAGACCTATCACATCTCATAGCTTTCCAGGTACCTCCACACACCCTACTCCAGCTAGAAACACGTTCCATGTAGCTTTCAAATTCCTCGTTAAATTCTATTCTCGCCTCTTTTTCCTCTGTTTCTCCATGCTCCCCCGTCCCACTTCTGGTCCCTTTTCCTTCATGAACTTTTTCATCGTCCCTAATTCCCCTCTTAGCTTCCTTCTATTTCTTGTTCTTACCGTTTTAGTCGCCATTTTCTTAACGTCTCTTTTTGCTTCCTTCTTGCCAAATTCTTCTATCTCTTCTGCTGCCTACCTCCAATTTATTTTCTTCACGCTTTCTGCTCTTATTACTCTTCTTCTCCCTGCCTCTCTTCTTCCTCTTTTCTCCTCAATTACCGAAATCTCACTCACTCTGTATCTTTCGTCTCACACACGTCTTCACACTTACGCCGTCCAACTATGAAAGTCCTACTCATCTTGTTAAGATCATTGCAAGATTAAATAAATATTAGATAAACATAAAATGAAATATGTTATACTTATTACTCGGATAAAATATTTATCTACAGAAATAGAATGAAATATTTTAAACGTTATATATGTAACATAATATTTATATAATTTTATTATTTATATAGTTCTATATTGTTTTCAAATATATTTTATTTAGTTTTAAGACAATTTAAAATATTAATAATAATGATTTTAGTCGTAGTATAGATAGCCGACGAGATATTTCGTTGGATTCTGTGAGCCAAGGAGAAAATACGAGTAGTAGTAACAATTCACAACCTTAGCGATTAGTATATGAATCTAAAAAACAGTGGGGTAAACATGGACGAAAAGGACAAGTTGGTCGAAAATTACAAAGACAACTAAGGTATGTTTAATGTACAACGCTTTATTGAAAAAATGTTTAATACAAAAGTTTCAGAATATAACTGTTATACAACTGTTGCTTTTTATTTGTTAAGCATCTCTAAGATTATATGAAGCTTTTTGCAAATGAGAAGATACATTTCTTTTAGAGATACTTATTCTGTGGTAAAAAAGAGGAAACTTTTGTATGAAACATTTTTTTATAAAACTTCTTTAAAAAAATATTTGATAAAATACAAATTAGAAACTTAAATGATATGAACGAAATTTGTTTAATTTTTTTTATTATTTATTTAATTTTTTTTAAGAAAATGAAATCAATAATAATTATATTTTTTATGTTATTTTTAAATTATATAATAAATCACAATATTGTTGTACAATTGTTAGAAATGATTTTCAATATGTTCTTCATCTCATGCTAGGGAATGGTAGTCTGTTCAAATTTTATTCTTTTTTTTAGTAAACATAGTGTATATACGTATTTAAAATTATGTATATTACTATGTTTTATATTTTAAATTGTTTTATATTTTTGAATTGATGCATATAGATATAAAAATTATTATAATAAAAAAATATTATATTAAATAATTAAAATTTGTAATATCTATGATAAATATTGTGATTATTGTTATATGTAGTATTGTATTTAGCAAATTAAAATTAAATAAGATAAATTTATGTATAGAATATGTAAAAATTATTTGTCCAGACCAGGGCATGTTTTTATTTCCTATAGCTTTGGATTGGTGGAAATTTGTTTAAAAAAATAGCTGTAAAATTGACCTTGACCTTGAAATTCAAGTCCAAATGGCATCGTAGTACTCGTCACGAAAAACAAAAGTCTTAAAGGAAATAAATTGCGATTATTTTAAAAAATAATTTTAAGACATTAATTGCAGTTTCTGCGCAATAGAAAGTTTAAGCTTGCAACTGACTAAGGAAACTTTGTAATTAAATAAAATTTGTCAAATATGGACGCGTAAAAGCTCTATAAGACTCAACATATTTAATAAGTATTTGAAGTATTTAAAACTATTTAAAAAGTAAAGAAAAATATTAAGCAGTTTACGTAATATAGGTATTGTTGGTTTAAGAAATGTTAAATGATTATAAGATGTTGAAATGATTCGTTACTAATACATTATGTTCTGTAATAAAATATAAAATAAATTAAAATGAATTAATTTTTTACGCGAAAATTGTGATAATATCAAATATTTTGTATAGTTATCTTTTTGTCACGGACTGTAGTTTTTCGATATGACGTTAGCGATAGAACTATTTGTTGCATAATAAGTATACGCATCTAAATAAATATTGAAATACATTCCAGAACCCGGATCATGGTATTATAATATATAGTTTTATATTTTAATAAAGAAACAAAGAAAATTAACGAATAAGTGAACAAATCAAATGTTATTATGAATGTAATTAAAACTTAAACAATACAGTTTAAATAATAGGCTTTACTATCAGATCGTATAAAAAAATCTTTATTTAGAAAGACTATAGCAAATGCTCTTTTTCTGTTGAAATTCTGTGTTATTATGTAATTCGAAATTTTCACTAGCTAATAAATCGTAGAGTGATTTGCCCTGCAGCTATTAATGATCAATCATAAAAATTTTAGTGTTAATAAAATTTAAAATATATTGTATTTATAATTAAATTTTTTGAAAATTTAATTATAAATTTATCTATTAGTGAGAATAAACGTATTGATCTGAAACTGAAATTGTCTAGATCAAAATTGTCATTCCCAAACTTATTTGGTCTAGCGTTCCTTTTTTAGATAAAAAATTACTCAGCATCTCTCTGAAAATCTACCTTTTTTTATTCTTGAATAAATATAAAAATGCAGTGACAAATTTGCGTTATTTTATGTATCTATATTTCTACTTATGTCCTCCAATATAGTAAAAAGATGTTATTGAAAATAAGACACATTGAAATTTAAAATTATAAAATTATCCGGTCGATTGCATTTTGTGTGTTTATTTTGAAAACAAAATATCTAATCACTACGATTTTACACAATAGATAAAACATATACGGACGATTTTTCAAAATTTTTTTGTTTTGTTTCTTTATTCTTTCGTCACCTCCCTATATTTATTCAACTTCTTTAATTATCGCCCTCCTGAATCATTCCAGCGTCCATCAAGCGATATCGCCCATTTTGGGAAGCACTAATCTAAATGATTCACGCGACTTTAGAATAAGAATTACCACTTTCCACATAGACAGAAAGTAACAAAAGTCGATGAATGAAATATGTAATAAATGTGGTAGTATTCTTTAAAGGAATATTTTAAGGCTGTTTGCTTTAACGGCCTTAACATTTCTCAAACTTTTAATTAAATGTTGTATATAATAAAGCTGGTAACAAAATCACTATCAAACAAATAACAAAAAAAGTAAACTGTAACGAAAATGGAATTTGAATTATTAATTACGTCGTTAATGATATTCTCTTTAGGAGATGAATGGTTAAAGTCGTCGTTATGGCTCAGTAAAAGCATTTTCGTCTTTTTGAATTCATTGGACAATTGCCATCTACGAAATGAGAAATGAGTCTATCAATAGATTTGCTTATAATCACTTTCTACGTAAATCAAAATGTGTGATTTTTGCGAATGAGTTACTTTCATTCTACGAATCAGTTTCAAGTTACAAAACTAATCATGAAGGTTTTTAATATTTTCCATAACAATCGAGTAAGCAATTTTATGTTTATATTGTTTTTTAGAAATTCTTTAAGAAGGCATCTCTAGTTAGTATCCTAGAAGAATTCTCCGATGCGTAGAAAAAAAGCTTTCTGTTTTTAAAATAAAAGAAACATATATAATTAAAATAAATTATTATCATTATATAATACAAATAAAAGAAACATATATAATGTGTCTGCGCATTTTTTCACATTAATAAGATCATTTAAAATTTTCATTATTTTAAAATTCAAAAGAAAATATCGTTGGTATTCAGAAATTAAGTATAACTTTACTAATTAACATCACTGGCCTATGAAAGCAATGAAGCAATGGAAAGACTCAAGTTTTATTATGAAATGTTTTTTATTAGATGATATATGTGTAGGATGTATGATGTTATAACTATTTTTGCAAAAGTGGTCATATAATACACTCTCAATTTATTTCTCATTGAGTTACCCCAAAAGCGATATTCATTGTGCGATATATTCTTTTATTGTAAACAATCACTTTTTTTGAGAATCTGAATAGAAGAAGTAAAAGTAACTTTTATAGTAATTTTGGGAGAATATAAACGTTTAAAGATGTTTGGAGTTTGAATAATTGAAATATTTTATCTAATTCACATATCTTACAAAAGTGCTAGAAATTGTGCCTCATTGTTGAATTTGTATTATTAGCTAATGATCGGTGATTAAAGAAATGTTTCTTTTCAATAAGAGCGCAAATTTAAGATTATAGCTGTTGATGTCTTATAATTATGGAAAAGGGAAAAATTATGAAGTAGCTGTTAATTTCCTAAAAACATGAATAAGAGTTTGAGTTAGGTTTGGGTTAGGTTAATAGTGTCTAAATATACAATTTTAGAGATTTATGAGATGTTAATTTCAGTATAATACATTGCTTATACTGCCTAAGAATTGAAGAACATAATGAATAAACTTTTTGATTACGAAGGAATAATAATAAAATGCTAATTCAAATTTTGATTAAATTTAGATTTAATTTAAATCTTTTCTCACTGCTCTCAACTTAATTTTTGTTATATTATCTTCGTTTTATTCTTTTCTTTCCCATGGTTTTCCGTCTCTTCCTTCTCTTTCCAGTTTTTCTGCTCTCTTATTCAAAGTAATAATAATAGTAATAGTTTTTGTGATAGTTTCTTCTCGTACAACCATATACAACCATGTACAGAAATGTCAAGAAATTATTTGCCATAATCTTCATAGCGTGATTCTACACCTTCGAATCGATGAAGATCTGTTAAAAAAGTCGACCGCAAAATTGACCTCGACCGGTTTTTTTAAGGTCAATTTTTTTGTTTGCATCGTATTCTCATCGTATATTCATCGAGAAGATAAAATGTCTCAAAGTAACTATATGTCGGAAATGATCCCTGACTTTTGTTCCGTTAATTGATCATTAATATAGTCCAATCATTTGGTTACCCAGTATTCCATACCACACATTAACGCTCCATTGACGTTGGTGGTCAATTTCTCTCCAGCAAGGATTTTCTGGTGCTCAATAGTGCATGTTTTTTAAATTAATCTGCCTGCGATTAGTAAACGTTGCTTCATTGGTGAACAACACTTTTTGTAGAAAAAAATTATCATTGTTCATTTGATGCAGGAACCACTGGCAGAACCGAACGCGGTTTTCATAATCCGTTCCATGGAGCTCCTGATGAAATGCTAGGTGATAGATGTTTTTCATTATGAAGAATTCGTACTACACTTGTTTTGCTAATGCCAGAACCTCATGAAATCTTCCGTGTATTAATATGGGAATTTTCTGTTACCACTGCTAGGACCGCAATAGTATTTCCAACAGAAGTAGCGGTTTAGTGACATTAAAATTTCCGATTCGTCGAAGCGATTCACACATTCTCTTAAATAATCATTCAGAATACATTTCGGCATACATAACTTTAGCTCTTATTGCATTTTTACGGCACTCATCATAAATTAAAAGCATATCAAGTTTTTTGCTGTTACAAAATTTCATTGCTGCTTTTATCTGCCTGATAATCACGCACAAACACTGACGGTAACTTCAATACTGAATGATGAACGTGATAGAAGATTGCGGATCATAGTAGACGTTCTATTGATGAACATTGTCATGTAAACATCGCTGTCCTGCGGAAATTTGTGATAAGGTTGAATCTGCAACTTGATATTACGTGAAAAAAATTTTCAAGAAATAAAGTGAAATTACTCGCTAGCTATTAGCTATTAGGTTATTAATAAAGGTCAATACTTTTTTACTCAGAATTAAATATTTTTCCATATTTTGATATAAATAATATAATATTCCATTTAAAAAAACAAAGTTGACTTTCAGATCTCCGAAACGTCTCCACCTATAAAAAACATTACATAGTGTACCCTTTTAAACCATGCAAATTTTTTTATACAAAATTTTTTTGTGCAACATATAGTTTGGAAGTTATGGGAGGTGCACAAGTTGGATGGACCACCCTGTATAACCATGTACAACCAAATAAGTTCGATTCACTTACTATATAAAATTATTAAAAATATATTTATACATATAAAAAGTTATTTTTATTATTATAGACTTTTGCGTCATATACAGGATGTTTCATAACATGTGAGACACACTTCGGGAGCTGATTGTACGCCTAAAACAATGAAAAAAAGTCATATAAATACATGTCCTATCTGTCTTCGTTGAGATATATAACTTTTTGTTTTAATTACCTTTACAAAAGATGCTCAAAATGACCACCTTACATTTGAAGACAAGCCTCCACGTGTCTTGTCATCGATCTCGTTACTCTCTCTATCATTCCTGGTGTTTCTCGAATTTGTCGAAAGTCTTGCTCTATTCTATTTCGTAGTATTTCAGCATGTTCAATCGATGTTACGTATATAATAGATTTTAAATGCCCCACAAATGAAAATCTAATGGATTCAAATCCGGAGAACAAGCAGGCCATGCAATACGACCTCCACGACCAATCCATTTATTTGCAAAGTGTTGATTTAAAAATTGCCTAGCCACTCGGCTAAAATGCGGCGAAGTTCCATCATGCGAAACCGCATACGAAATCTAATACCGAGTTTGCTCTGTTTATAAAATTCATTATATCTCCTATAAGGACATGTATTTATATGACTTTCTTCCATTGTTTTTAGGTGCACAATCAGCTCCAGAAGTGGGTCCCACATGTTATGAAATACTCTGTATAAATGATGCTGGAAGCATTTATTTATATGATTTTCTTTTACAGGGTGAGTCAGAGTTATTTTCTCAGCAACCATAGCAGCTATGGATAAATTTTTTGTTTTAAATTCAATGGTTCAAGAAGATTGATTATTTGAAAACCAAGTAATATTTCTGAGGAAATAAATGCTATATTAATTTCTGCTCAAATTTACAATTAGATATTATAATTAGATAGTTATACGAAACTAAATAATATTTACTTGAAGCGTTTTTTGATATTCTGGATAGTTAAAAAGTTATAAGGGAAAAAAGCTTTAAAGGTGTACTTCGTGAAAGTATCATAGGTCACAGGGTAATAAAAATAGAAATATTCTATGTATTGAAATATAATTTATGCTTTAAGTAAATGAACGGAAATTAATATGGTATTCCATTTAAAAAAAAAACTTAGAAATATTCCCTTTGACTCACTATCGATTATCTCAGAAACATTTGTTTTCCAAATAATCAGTCCTTTGATACCATTGAATTTGAAAAAAGAGAATTTATTGATAACTGCTATAGCTAACTATAGTTTCTGAGAGAATAGTTTATAATACTTTATTTGGCTTATGTACTTATAGATGATTCAAACATGTATTTATGAATGATTCAAACATATTTCTGTTGAGTGAGTTTTATAAAAGATTGTGATTGTAATAGATTTTAATAAAATTAAAAAGCAATTCGTAAATACTCACGTTTACGTTTTCATGTCAATAATTCTTTTTTAAATCGATGAAAAATCAGATATAAATATTGCAATTAAAACTATATCTAGTTAGTTTTATTTTTAACAACTATTTCATCACTATTGCAAGTTTATTTTAATCGAATTATTTTGATTTTATCAGATTAAATTTCTTAAGTAATATTTTACTATTTATCAAGATATATTATTTAATATGATATGCTGTTAAACTGTAAATTTATGTTAAACATTATAACAAATTCTAGATTTTAGGTTTTCATTAGGCATTCATGAAGTTGCATTTTTCGGATTATCGAATTTTGAAGGTATAGCAGTGAAATTCCGACGTTTCAACTGTAAAAAAAACAGGAACGCTGTGATTTTTTTTTTCAGGCTAAACTTAAAACTGAAGGTTCAATTATTTAATTGACTGATCACATGTATAATTGTATTCGGTAGTGACAATTACATCTGGACCTTTAGCTTTAGACTTATGTATTCTGAAAAAGTGATCTGCAATATTCATGAAACATTAGAATTTCAGTGTTGTGCATTTCCGAAATCCGAACATATTAAATCAATTAAATTATAAGAACAATTATTATTAAGTTCTTTATGAATATTTTTATAAAAATTGTATTTCTTTGTATGAAATCATCTAAGATATATTTTAAACAATTTGTATCTTTCATATAAGTTAATGCTGTTTACAAATAATACTATTTTGTCTTCTCTTATGTAATACTTAACAATAGTGTATTTCCTTCTTTTTTATGTTTCATGATTATAGCACCTTTGATGTATATGATATCTTAATTTTGTTAATCAGCATTGACTTAAATAGTAGATAATATATTAAAATTATGCGATTTTATAATTCTAAAATATATGTTTTTAATTCAGGAACGCAAATATTTTGGCTCCATGTTATTGCTGCAACATGTCGAATCAGTTTAATCCAATGCCGTCCACTTCACGTTAATGTACCCACTGGAATGAAATAATTATGCACAAAATGTTAGTAGGTAAATATTACTTATTTAGTAGTAAAATATTTCGATGATTTTGTATTATTTTTAAATTCATATTTAATACAACGATTAATTATAAATTTGTGATAATATAGAAAAAGATTAAAGAATAAGTCAATCATCGACATTTACTATATCAGAATTATGTTTTATATTATTTTTAAAAATCAATTGTTTAAATTTTTGTAATTAAACAATTTTTATAGTTAATCAACATAATCCGCAGTTTCATGGCAATAACTGAATATTCATGGATATTTTCATTTATTTACAACTAAATATTTTTATATCATAGAAGAATCTATTTCTATTTTTAAAAGAGTTCAATATAGTCCCATATTACTAGAATAAAATGATTTTATAAATAATTTATCAAAGAAGTCTAATTAAACGAGTTTATTTCTTGATAATATTCAGTAAAAAGAATGGTGTTTTCTGTCAAGTATGTTACACTTAGATTTGTTTATGCTAATAAAACAAATAATAAAAATATTATCTTATGGTGCGATAGAATGAAATGATAATTGAATCGAAAAGAAATATATGTTTAATGAAAATATATTACGAGCATTCTCAATGAAGAAATTCCATTGAAATGGCAATGAGTGTTCAAAACGCCGTAAATAAATGCAGAACTTTTCTACGTGCATAAAGATATAATATCTTGAGAGGAATGTATTTATAAAAATAACCACGAATGTTCCACGTTATTACATATTAAAAGGAAAAAATGCAATTTGACTAGAATAGAATTCTGGATCAGTGCAAAATCCTCCAAATAATATATCATGTATGAAGAACTTACAGTTCTTCCTACATTATATTTATTCTTTTAGTGTGATTGTATTTTGTTTGCACATTGTAACCACAATGAAGCAGTGTTTCTTAATCTGTGGTCCGCGAAAACTGCGAAGACCTTTCATACACAAATAAATCAGTGATAAAAAATAGACTTGGGTATATTTTATTTGGAATAAAATAAAAAATAACAAGTCGAACAATTTATTATTCCTATTTTAACGATAATAATAACGTAGAAAAGGTAACTTTACCTAGCGTGAAATTCAAATAGATTGTTTCTAAGTAATTTCTTGTTTGAATTCAACATAAGATCTGTACGGGATTACAAAATATTTGAAAACTTAATTGAAAATAAAAATTTATTCAAATACAAAATAAAATAAAAGAAATAAAATAAATTAACACATAATATTAGCATATAGTATTCGATTCATTATTTTTGAAATATTTTACTCGAATAATGTCCAAACCTTAGAGAAAGCACCGAGGGATCTGCGTCAACAAAATATCCGTGGTAAAAGAAAGATTATGAAATGCTGCAGTAGAGTACATGTGCGTGTTTATTTTAAGTAGAATTTCGAGGAGGAACTCGTTTCTCGAATATTATAATACAATTGCAATCCCTTGCGCTAGATCATTATTTATGAAGTATGTGCATATATTTTTATATTGTTAATGTTTAATAAATTTAAATAATAGGCTTTAATTAAAAGAATCTTTTCCTATTGATGTAATAATTAACAACATTTATTCGTCAAGAAATATTAATGGAAAATATTTATATAGTTAAAAGATATATATTATAGATATTGGGAGAAAAGTGTCAAGGGATTGATATCAAGGTACTCTAGACCAACATACGTTCGGTGTAACAGAGTCTCTTTTCGTCTCAAGATGCTCTTAGCAACCGAACTATCATTTTTAGAATTCTCAAAATAAAACACCAATAATTCTATTATCTATCACTTATTAAAGTACAAAGCGAGACCACACGTTATTGTTCCCTGAAATACATAAAGATACAGGGGAGACATTAATATTAGTAAAAACAAAGTGATTGGTAATGATGTAAGTGTCGATTTTTCTGTCAAATAACGGCTACAAATATAGAAAATACATATAATACATTTAATATGCATATAATAGATTGATCGCAGCAATAGAATACACCCGCTATAAATTCGATAATACGTTTGTACATAGTATATAAATATGTTATATGCTATGTTTCGTAAGTAGCAAACAATAACTAATAGAAAATTCAATGAAATTATTGATTAAAGTATCATGCGGTATATGTTTGAGAATTATTTTATTTTAATACTATTTGACTCGTGTAAAGTTTTAGTGTTTTAAAAAACATGAGTTTGAAAGTGCCGAATTTTCTTTTAGTAATTGACGTAAAGCTTACAGAATACTAGAGTATTTCATACGGTATATATACTGCATTTGAAGAATAATAATTTAAATTGATGAGACTGATAGATTGTCATGTTTTCATATGACTATTGATTTTTCATTTTTTAGGAACCAACAAACGATATTTATCTAACGAATCTAGATATTAGTTATAACACTATCATTTTCTTATATGTTGTCCGCTAGATAATATTTCTATTTCGATCTAAATTTAGTAAATCAAAATTAAGATACTGTTTGTTAATTTTTCATTTGCTTTATTTATTTATATTGTAAACTTGCAATGAAAGTGGCACAACTTCAAAAAGTATGTTTTCCAGAAGAAATAAAAAATAGAATTAAATATTATTTTATTAATCAAAGAGACGACGCAATTAAAAATAATACACTTTTCATTTTATAAGCAAGACACAAAATTCATAATAAAATATATAATGCAATGTATAAATTCTATCAAAATCTTCCTTACAAGGGGGAGGGGACAAATTATGAAAATAAATGAATAAGATTTTCATAACTGATAATTCGAAAATTACTAATTTGAATTGTCTTACTTTCGTCACAAATGTGCACTATGTTAAAAAATATCAATTTTCCAAAGTCAATATCAATTTTATTAATGTTTAATATTTTTTTATATGATTGTACACCAAAAATGCAAAAACCATTTTAAATCAAAGTAATTTTTAAAAAATACTACAAATTTAATATTAGAATATTATTTATATCTAATATTACAATAATATCTATTTTTAAGTGTGTTATTAATTAAAAATTAACTTTCAATAATCCATTGAAAACAATAATGATTGGTTTATTTATTAAGAAATAAAAGTTACATGATGTCTTAATATATGTATATATCTTATGAAATATTCTATATATAAATACACTATATAAATATTTGTATAGCACGTCCATATTTTAAATATTTATAATTTTATGAAAACGAAATTGTTTTAAAATTGTCGAATAAGAAAAATGTATATGTTATTATTAGGAAAACTGTTCTATAGATTCATATATCTACATCGTATATTAATTTAAAATGTACTAAATGCTTAATACATAGATTTTGGGCGCGTCTTGAATCGAACTGTGCTATGAACAAAGCGTCATTAATCTAGTTAAATGTTTAAGTGTTATATCTACTTCGTGCAGTAATCGTGACTATAAAAAAAAAAAGATTTCTTGGACAGAAATAAAATAATTCTTAATGGTTTCACATTACCAACGTTGGAATTATTGAATTCCTTATCAAAGTTGAGAAAAACATACCAAACGATGTTGAAAGAATATATGTAATTTACAACAGATATTCTAGACAAATATACTCTCTTAATGTTTTTGAATAATTTTTTTTTCCTTCAATATTATTTCTTTCATTTTTATCAATATATACAATAATATTATATGTTGTATAAGCTTAAATAAATTTTATTTAATAATCTGAACACTGAATGTGTTAAAATTGTTCTTTTTATGTCGCTTTCAAAATGTATTTTTTATAATAATATGTATACATTATTATAAAATTTAAAATTATTAAATATTAAATATTATTATTATTTTATTATTTAAAATTATATATATATATAAACTTTCTAATATAATATTTAATTTATATATATATATATATATATATCAATTAAGTATTGTATTAGAAAGTTTTTAATTTACAGAACTAAATATTATATTAATTGTAAACTTTTCTGTATTGCATATATATTACATATGCTTTCTAATTTCATTTAATTCAAATTTTTTTGAATTGTCCACTTGTATTTAATAGAATTCACAATTTATATAAAAATAAGTATCATTTTATTTTTGTGAATAATAATACATGTGTTTTAAGTTTTATGTTTTAACAAACTTAAAATAGATTCCTATATAAATTCAGTAATTACATATTATGTACTTTTATAATAATTGACACCTTCAGTTTAATATCTGCATAAATAAAACTGAAAGAAATAAGTCCTAATGTGTTTTTCCTATTAATTTCATCTTTTTTCGCTGATAAAATAGGATGTACTATGGTTTGTTTTCTACTTAAATTTATTTAGATTGATATCAAATATAATTACTTACAATGTTTTAAAATAATTAATAGTACTAATAACATTAATAATAAAAAAAAGAATTGACATTAAATTGATTGAGTTTTTCAAAGTTCATTTATCTTCATGAAGTAAAAATATAATTATTATATCTATTATTATATCTTACTTCTAGTACTATTTTACTTATCGTATCTAGTATTATATTTTACTTAAAATTGTAATATATAAAATTCTATAATTAATATAAAATTGACCTTTTGTCTTTGTATGTTATATCAAATCACATATAAAATTCAATAATGCATAAACTTTAATTTTAAATAATTACTAAGTTATTACATACAAGCAGATTATTTGTAATATTTCAATACTATATCACAAATAGTATGGACTTAGGAAATGCGTAACGCTAATTTATATAATTATTAAATAATTTATATAATTATTAAATAACAAATAATATAATTTTTATTTATTATATTCAGGTATTCAGAGATTATATTAGAGAGATTATATCTCATATTATATTTGCCGTTTTTCCATACGAAAAATTGAAGAAATATATTCTTGTTTTAAAATAAATTTATTCATCAAAATATGAATCTTCATATTTTATAACTTTCTTCCAATTTAACTTAATAACTTATAAACACCGTCTTTATAAAAATTTTTTGTTTTAGTGTGGAAATTCTTGAAAAAAATATTTTCCTATCGGTTATTGGTCTTTCCATTCATAATAGGCAAAAAATATTTTTTGCATCACAATTCGGAAAGATATTTAGGTGACTTCATTTAAATCGACCATCCTGTATTTAGTCTATGTTTCAAGAAATAAAAAATCTTTTTACAATTATTGATTTTATGGTTTTCAATGATTGAGGTGAATCTTCATCTACAATTGAATATAAATCGCGGTAGCTTTAAGAATTGTATCTTCTTTCGAGATCAATATTTCAGAACACCAAATCTCATATTTATCCTATAATTAGTCAACAAGGATACAGGACTTATTAGCGTCCTGTTAGTCCAAAAAATGTTTCCATCTAAAAAAGGATAACTTTGATCTTGAAATTTCCCCCCACTATGAAAAAATAATTTGCACTGTTTTTTTTATAATTTAAAATTTAAAATTTCAATATTTTACGTGAAAAAATCTATCGATGAATTCATAAAATACGGATAGAGACCTTTCTGATTTAAAATGGAATAGTTTTAGATTAGATACTAATTTCGTGTTTCAGAATCTGGAAATATACCATTTGAAAACATTCTAACGGATTTCA
Organism: Frieseomelitta varia; assembly: GCF_011392965.1. Taxonomy (NCBI): domain Eukaryota; kingdom Metazoa; phylum Arthropoda; class Insecta; order Hymenoptera; family Apidae; genus Frieseomelitta; species Frieseomelitta varia. The sequence continues at coordinate 184,717 of NW_025110004.1, read as the reverse complement.
GTTTACTTAATTAACATTTATTTGTATTACTATTGCGAACTATTGTAATCAGTTAGAAAAACTTTAGAAAAAATTCAAAGCAAAGATGACACGTGACAATACAATACTCTACTATACTATCATATTTGCCAGATTTCTCATCAACAGATTTCCACTTGTTCTTGAATCTAAATAATTATTATTATGCCGTGTCCACACTGGGCAAAACTGCCCGTTAACACGCATTCACTCTACTGTTAGTAAGCAGCTCGCGAGTAGCTCGCTAGCAGTTCAGGCTTGTTCGCTTAGTGCTCGTGGGCAGTTCGTTGCATCGTTCTTGCTTGCATATTATAAAATAAAGCCTTCAACATGTTCGCTTTAAGTTGCGAACAGATTCTTTGATGTACCGCTTATCGAACCGCTTAGAACAATTTCCGTTGTTCTAAACAACTTCTGTGTAATCTAATTGTAGTTCGTTAAAATGTAGCCTGAGAAGTTTAATAATGAAAATGATCTAAAAGAAATTTCAAGATCATTGACGTTTTTTTCATATATCTTTTTTTTTATTGTATTGTGTAGCTGTAAAAAAATTTGTTCAGATATGTAAAGAACATGACAAGAAAATTTAAGTTTTACGTATAAATTTATCTCTATCGGGACTAGACTTTGACCAAAACGTGACAATTCAGAGCTTTATAATAAATATAAATAAAGATATTTACTATTTTTATCACATCATCAATGATAATCTATTCTATTAGCTTGAAATTTTGATCAGTGTATCGAAATTTGTCAGTAATTCATAATGGAATACTCAATGCAAGAAAAAATCGATATGATATTTATTTATAGTAAATGAAAATGTGAAAAACGATATTATTTGCGTTATTTTTTAATTTGATTTTCTTATATTCAATATATTGAATGAATATGAAACAAATAAAATAAAAAATTCTTTTTGTTTTATCTAGTATTAAATATAGAATCAACATATTCTTAAAAATCAAACGTGGATTAAATTATTTTTGATATTTAAATGATTTTTATTTCAATAAAAATTATACCTTAATTATTGTTTATTACTTATTTTTACTAATTTTTTCACAAAGTTATAATGAGATTTATATTTTTAATTATTGTAAAAATTTGTTCAAATTACCCAGGTACGACTATTTAAGATTTCGGAATTAAATCTGATCAGATAATTTTGATCGAGCTCGAGCAAATGCGTAAGACTTTAAAACAAAGATTGTGCAGCAATTTCGTTAGTTTTGTCATTTCATGGACAGAACCGATCGGTGGAGCAGTGACAAAAATGTGGCAACCATGTCAAATTTTTAGATTGGCAACTATACTTTTGTCAGGAAATCCTAAACTGTCCCTTTAATTCGCTTTTCATTTGTCATTCTGCATAATGAAAATCGTTGATGAAGGCAATCAAAAAGAAAATGAGAATGAGCAGTAAGAATATATCATTTTGAATTTGTAAAAAATTTCAATAAAGTATGTTAAAATATGTCATTAAATTTTTGACAAAATTGTAAAGAAATTCCGTAGTATACTATAGAATCTACATGGTAGGAGTGCCACAAACACATACAGAGGACTACGGTTCTTAGAAGAGATAGGTTGCAGCTTTATATTAAACAAAACGAACCGCAACTCTTTCGAATACATGTCAATTACATAATTTATCTTACAAAATCATTCTACAGATCTATTATATATTTTATATTAATGCCAGATCATTGTGTTCGCTTGACTACAATACATATCCGCACTGTTTTAACATGAAATTGAACCTTTTAAATAAACGTTTCATTTTGAAAAAAACTTCTCTAGATTAAATGATTGGAACGAAATAATTATGCAGATAATTAAACTTTAATTTTGTCTCATAAGAATATCGACAAAGATATGAGTACTATATACTATACTTTTTTTTTTTAATGATCTTGAAAATAATTCTTTCCACTTTCAATAAATGTGCGTTTTAAAATAGTGCAACTTTATCTTGAACATTTTCTTCATAGAAACAAGAATACGACAAATATATTTTTATTTAAAAATCGCATCCTATAAAATTTGGAGCATTTTAAGAAATATTAATTTCTTTTTGAAAGTATACTTTATTTTTTATTCAGAATAACACGTAGGAAAAATTCAATTGCAGAAAAAAAATCGTAGAAACCATTAAAAAACAATGCACTTTTGAGAAAAATCACACTATATAATGATATAGCTTTTTAAACAATGTTTACTAAATTCGCATTTATTTATGATTATTGTACATATATATATGTATGTTTGCTCGTAATAAAGTGTCACTGGATTCATTATAATAAATAATTTTCAGTGCGGAAACGACAATGCTATCCATATTTTTTGATTTTAGTTGCTATCGCTATTAATGTTTTCTTTCAATACTTGCCTAAGTCGATATGACAGGATGTGACACGAAAATGGTAAGAAGATCAAGACTCTTAAACCGTGGGATACGAAAAAGCATTGGATGTCCAGTCTGTCTTATTAATCAATGGCCTGTGGTGATAAATGATAAGTCCGATGTTCGTCTTGTAAGTTTTATATGTCATTTGTGTTTGTGATAGAATCATGATTTCAATTTTAACGACTGATTTTAGCACACATTTGTAGCAGTTGATTATTGTATTGTAATACCTATTATAATTATGTCTCGAGTGATATATAATGCATCAAGTAGTAAGTTGTAATATGCAATATGCTATCTTTTTTACTATTTTTAAAAAATTTTAATTTTAAAAAATTTTTCTTTGTTATTAATATTAATTTTATATATCATCGAAGAGAATGTGAATTTAAAAAAATTGATGTTCTTTAAAGGTTGAGGTTCTCCAAACTAAAATTCTTTAAATTATATATGTTTTACGTTATTAAATAAATAAAATGTTATTACGTTGTTAAATTTTACAAAATATATAAAAATTAATTTTATTTTGTAATTGTGATTATATACAAAATACATACATTATTATCTGATAATACAATGAACTTTATTCCTATATATAGTGTCCTATACACATTAAATAATACACATTAAAGCACAAGTGAAAATCTATATTGGAGACAATCCTCAAATATGTATTGTTAGGTTATATTCAATTGTTTATTAATGCTGTTGTCCATAATATGTTACATTTTTATTGGTATTTATAAATATTTAATATTTACATATTATATTGTATAAACATATATGCATTTAATATATATGTATAATAAATATATATTTCAAAAGTGTTGTAGATGATAAATATAAAAGTAATTTGTGACACATATGTATAAAAATAAACATATATTTTATTCATGAATAAAAAAATTAATTGTAAGTAAAAATATATCAAATATGACTAATATATTTAATTATACTTGGCAGTACAGAGATTGCAATGGATATTTCAAAGAGCTTATTCACAAAAAAAATTTCCAAAAATTACAACTCACTACACTATTATACCCAGAGAATCAGATCCAAGATGGAAAGGTATACAACATTTATAAATATAAAAAACTAATATTTTATACTATATATTATTATATGTATAATTAAAATAAATATGATTTATAGATATAAATATGGAAAGATATGTAGATGAAACAGATATTTTAATTGTGGGAGGTGGTCCGGCTGGATTATCTGCTGCAATTCAAGCACGTAAATTAGCAAAGAAGCATGGAAAGGAATTGCGAGTTACACTTGTTGAAAAGGCTTCTACTATTGGTGGTCATATTCTTAGTGGAGCTTGTTTAGATCCAATAGCTTTAAATGAATTATTTCCAAATTGGAAGGAATTAGGTGCACCATTAAACACTTCTGTGACAGAAGATAAATTTGCATTTCTCACCAAAAAAGGCAGAATACCAATACCTATTTTAAAAGGAATGCCATTATATAATCATGGGAACTACATTGTTAGGTAACTGTAATACAGTGAAGTTAATCATGTTAACATTACTTATTATATTCTAATTACTTATTTTAGATTAGGTCATGTTGTAGTCTGGCTTAGTGAACAAGCTGAAGCTGCAGGTGTTGAATTATACCCTGGATATGCTGGTGCAGAAGTACTTTACCATGAAGATGGATCTGTTAAAGGAATAGCTACAAATGATGTTGGTATTGCTAAAGATGGTTCACCAAAGAATATTTTTGAACGTGGAATGGAATTACATGCAAAGTGTACAATTTTTGCAGAAGGTTGTCATGGTCATCTTACAAAACAGATTTCAAAGAAATTAAATCTTAGAAAAGATTGTGAACCACAGACTTATGGTATAGGATTAAAAGAAGTAATTATCATTAAATATAAATTTTAATATATTTTAATGATGTTTGAAAAGTATAAAATAAATGTCAATGTTATTAGATTTGGGAAATTAATCCCAAAAAACATAGACCTGGTATCGTTGAACATACTATTGGTTGGCCACTGGAAAAAGATACTTATGGCGGATCCTTTTTATATCATCTTAATGAAGATACACCACTTATTGCTATTGGTTTCGTTGTTGGTTTAGATTATTCTAATCCTTACTTACATCCATTTAAAGAATTTCAGAGATTTAAACAACATCCAAGTATTAAACTAATACTTGAGGGTGGGAAAAGGTAAGACTTTGTTACAAATAAATTTATATTTATAAGAAAAAAATTTTCATTTTAAATTTTGTTTTCGTTTTAGAATTGCATATGGTGCAAGAGCTATAGCAGAAGGAGGTTTTCAATCTATTCCTAAACTTCAATTTCCTGGTGGTTGTCTTATTGGCTGTACAGCAGGATTTCTTAATGTTCCTAAAATTAAAGGAACACATAATGCTATGAAGAGTGGGATGCTAGCGGCAGAAAGTGTAATTGAGGCTATAATTGATGCAGAAAGTAATCCATCGGAAACAAAAGGTTTAGAACCAAAATCTTATACTGATAAAATACAAAATAGTTGGATTTATAAAGAACTAAAGGCTATAAGGAATATAAGACCAAGTTTTCATACTCGGTTTGGTATTTATGGGGGTCTGCTATATTCTGGATTTTCAATGATGATCGGAGGAAGAGAACCATGGACTTTGTCTCATGGAGGTAAATAAAATTTTAATAAAATTCATTAAGAAAATAGAAATTGTCACTAATAATAATTTTTCTAGGTCCAGATTATAAAAAGTTGAAATTAGCATCGGAATGTAGTCCAATAGAATATCCAAAGCCAGACAATGAAATATCTTTTGATTTACTATCTTCAGTGGCACTTACTGGTACAAATCATGAAGCTGATCAACCTCCACATCTTACTTTGGTCAATGATACTTTACCAGTAGAAAGAAATTTAGCGATATTTGCTGGGCCAGAAGGTCGATTTTGTCCTGCTGGTATGTACATTTATAAACATATTTAATTAAAACCTTTAAATCTTTATTATAATCTTTGTTATATGTTAGATATTTCTGAAAATTATAGTAATCATGCTCGGTTAAATTTTATTAAAATAAATATTAATATTATTGAATGATTATATTTATTTACCATATTTCGATATAAATAGTAAATAATTATATAGAAAAGGGAAGCCACGTTCTATTTCGATGACTTTGAAATATATTATCAAGCTCATCATTCTGAACAATTTTTTCATATATATTTATTAATATATAATAGACGAGATATTGACGAATTGTTATTCGATTTATAAAACAATTGTTGTGATGTTTGATGGCGATCTGAATGTCTTTCTTATTACATTCTTACGCAGCATTTTACATCACCATAAATATTTTTTAAAAATATCTCAATATATAATTTTTTTTAACACACTTTTTTGCATGACGAGTTTCGATTTTCTATTTAAAAAAATAATGCAATTTTTCATTGTACATGTACTATTGTATTTATAAAAGAAATATGTTCCTACGAATATAATTATTCTCTCTTTGAACCACTCTTTTTTCTTTGACATTTTTCTGTAATTGCTTCGTAATGGAATTATAAACTAAAACAATTGTGTGGACTTCCTTATATATATATAAATATATTTTATTAACTATAAAAATATTTCTGTGAACATGAATTGTTTCACGTTTAAATGAATAATATAAATTTACTTTAAGATTTATATACAACTGTGTCGTGGTCGTTTCATGAATATTATCCAAACATTAATTCATTAATATTTACATATACAGGATGTTACACTAAGTGAGAAATATATATAATCTGTATATAAAATCGATTTGAATCAGAACATAATCGTGTATAAATGGGCTAATTTTTTAGAAAATATGCAATTTCAAGTGAATAAAACTGAGCCTTTCCAACGTCTTTTATATAAATTATTTTATATAAATTTAATTTAGTGGTTTTAAAATTAATGAAGTTGTTCGTAATATCTTGCTGGAGGACAGCACAAAAATAAATTTGTTCAGTTTAAGAAGGATAATTTCTCGATGAATAATGAATCACGATGTGATCGATAATCTGAACGATGAGGAACATTTGGAAGTTCCTCTAGAAAAATTGATTTGCATAAAATGTAGCGAATTTTTCAAGCCAAGAATCCAAAAATGACCTCTTCATTATTCGAATATTCTGTTCTATTATTTGAACAGTATATTTGTCTTTTCTTAAGCGAATTTATTTTATATATATATTTTGTGTTTTTTATGATTGCAAAAAGAACTTATTAAAGTATGAGATACAAAATTTTATTAAAAAGACAATGTGGAACATATAAAATATGTTTATTATGTTTAATTCAGTAATAAATCAATGTTTTATTTATGAATGACAAAGGTGTTATAAACATAAATAAAATAAAACAGCACAAATGAGTAAACAAAGGATTTATTTATTCGTGTTAAAAAAATTAGCTATTTCAAAAGCCCTCTAAAAAATAACATTCTTAAATATTGAAATAAATATTGAAATAAATGATATGTGCAATTTAATTAAATTACAATTAAAAGTAATTGTTCTATTCATCATTTTGTCTATTCATTACTTCGGAGGTTCTACTGCAAAATAATCTTTAGTATTTTGTACGAGTAGTATTCTCTATGGTTCTTTTTCAATTTTATCTAAATTTATAATAGATAAATTTATCAAATTTATCTATTATAGTGCATATTTTTTTCAGCATTTCAATAGTTAAATATTGCTTATTTGTTATTGTTTTTATGTTGATATATTAATGTTTTTTTATTCCAGCATATATATTCCTCAACAAAATTAAATCATAAAATTGTAACCGAAAAATTGTCAATCTTTGAATTCTTGCAATTTCATGATAAAAAATCATAGAGCATCGGGCAAGAGCTCACTTTAAAGTTTAAAATCATGATACAGATCATTTTTTTTTTACTTTACAAATGTGGGAAAGTAAACATACTTTTTCATTTCGAAAATTTTACAAATTTGAACGTTTTTACGGATATAGAAAAGTTTTTTTCAAGATTGAATCCATCGTAAATTTAAAGATTGGAGTTTCCTCTTTAAAATGGGTGTTTGGGAATTAATGTACAATTTTTTTCGCAGAGTTATTGAATTTTGAATGAAAAGTGTGTTGCATTAAAATAACCCAAGGTACACCGAAGAGATTGTAAGATCGGACTTGTATCTCATGTATATATGTGTAAATGTGTGTTTAAAAGCGTGCGTTACCATCACGCATGTTTTAACTTCTATCATACATGTTGAGATGCATCGCCCAATTGTTTCTTGTATCAAATTGGTCTAGATTTAACGAAGAGCGTTTTCCAATGCTCGTAATATTGTAAGAAATTTTTTAAGGTTTCTTAATGCTCGATTTATTGTTATCATATCTCACACACCAGATTAAGATTGGAGGATGGAGGGTGGGGGACAGTTGATAGTTGAATGTCGTGAGATTCGAGAAAATGGCGAGTATGTCGAGCTGTATGTGGCCGACCATTGCCATACATTAGCGAGAATCCTGGTCCGATTATGTCTCTTACAGATATATACGGAATTAAAATTTTATCTATTTTCAATTTAATTGTTGTTTTAAAACAGCTCGTGACGCGAGAATTCAAATTAGAGGACAATATAAAGTAAGAGATGACAAAATCATCAAATCTGTGCGATCTGATAGTGAGATCCCGGTCCGCATCATCATAGAACCGCCACTAAAAAATATTTTCGTTATGGTAATGAGAGTCGGATCAAATTCATTAAACTCGTTCACGGCGATCGTGTAAAATCGTCATTCGTCTGTAAATAATACATGATTCTACTTTGTTTCAGATTAAAGAACTTAATTACGGGCAAACCTTGCTGACGATGATTAAGAGTTAGTGCTGGTACTCTTGTAGAAATGTCTATCTCGTTCTCTAATTCATGTCGAAATTCATGTCATCTATGCATTCACAACTTCCGAGCGATGGTCATGAACGTGTTGTAGCTGTAGAATTATGCGATTCTACGCAAAAATGCGACAAACTGTTTTGTCTTCTTGAGAAGTCCTCGTCTGCTCTCGTCGCCTTCTTTGTTTCTCTCGAAAACGAGTCTACGTACAATACATAACAGATTGGCCAACACTTATGTTGTTACATACCGTTGATTATAGCCCGGCAAAATGATCACAATTTAGGTTGTTTGTATCTCTATCAAAGCAATTCGTGACATAAAATTTTTGTTTGCACTATACGTTATAACTCATTAACGATTGTTGAATGATTCGAAGAATTGAAGAAAGAATAAAGACTTTTTATAATACTGTAAACATTGAAACTGTGAGATACATTTTCAAGATATGCACTTGAAACAGACATTCCCCAGTAGATAATCTGGAGAAGTGTCAATATGTACGTTTTTAATGCTGGCAGCATACTTTTCATTTAAAGTTCAATAATTTCAGTGAAAAAAAAATCGCACATCAACTCAAGAAGGGTTTATCAAAAGGAAGATTCCAATCTTCAAATCAACAAAATTTTTATATCCGTAGAGACATTTGAATTTGTAAAATTTTTGTTAACGAAAAAGTATGTTTACTTTCTTAGCCGTTATATTAAATGCATTGTAGAAAAAAATGGTTTGTATCGCGAATGTAGAAATTTCAAGCTTTAAAATAAGTCCTTGCTCAATGTTTTACGATTTTTTATCACGAAGTAGCGAGTTCAAGAAAGATCAACAATTTTTCAGTTCCAATTTTATGATCCCTTAATTTTGTTAAAGAATATATTTTAATTTTTTAAAATTAATAATTTTATTTATTAATATTAATATCTCATGTTCCATTTCAAAGCGTTAAACAGTGTTGAATATGCGATGATTAATTCTACATTATAAATTACTTTGAGTAGTCATATCATGACTTATACTACCTAATTTTATTCATACTCACATGGTTACAGAGTAGTTTAAAATATACAGGGTGATTCACTTAAATTGAATATCTAAGTTATTTCCATTATTGTGAAAGGTAGGAAAAAACGAGAAAGTGTTATTTAAATGGTTTCGAAGCGTGCAACTGATGGTAACAAATAATCGTTCTACCAAGGTCATTTTTATGATTTTTTCAAGGTCATCGACATTTTTTGCACATTAACGTTTATTTTTTATAGTGCGATGTTGTTGTTTGGATAAAGACAAGTTCAATGACCTATAATATCATGACAATTAAAAAATGAGTTGAAATTTAAAGAATACACAAACGGTGTAACTTACCTTATTTTATTGCAAGTGCTCAAAGGGCCGACCGCCTACATCGGTGCATTTTTGTACACGATAAGAGAATGCTTGAACTGCATTTTCTATAACATTTCTGCATATGTCTGTATTCTTTAAATTTTAACTCATTTTTTAATTGTCAAGGTCATCTCAAGATCATGATATTATAGGTCATTGAACTCGTCTTTATTCAAACAACATCGCACTATAAAAAATAAACGTTAATGTGCAAAAAATGACGATGATCTTGAAAAAATTATTAAAATGACCTTGGTAACGATTATTTGTTACCATCAGATGCATGCTTCGAAACCATTTAAATAACACTTTCTCGTTTTTTCCTACCTTTCATAATAACGGAAATACCTTAGATGTTCAATTTAAGTGAATCACCCTGTATGTGAAATATTGTATGATACTATCTAATTTCATTATACTCCGATCTGCGACTCAAAAAATATTCCTACTTAGAAACTTCGCATAGTGCCCTGATTTATGGCATGGACGGAGATTTACACTATTTTTGAAGAGAAAAATCAGTAGGACTATGGCCTTATGTCCATACGAAGTCCAATAGCGTGTCATGTCACATGGCATCCTCTCAGGGAAAGTTCTCGAAAATAATTTAACAGAACGTGCTCCCAACTTGATTGATTGAATGATTTGTCTCCTATTTGAGACCCAATAATTTCCAAAGTTGATGGAAAGAGAAACGAGAGAGTTTTCGCCAATTTTCCAATTTTCCATTGGCCCAGGACAGTTTAGAAATCATTTGATTTCGATAAGGGACAATTCGCTTATCGGGGAGAAATCGTTTGGTTTTCAATCGAGACAGATCATCTCTCGAGCATTCGTCTACAGTCGAAAAGTATTACATTCAAATTGAATGAACAATTTCTCTCGTTTAAGAGATGCCATGCATTAAACAGTACAGTCTGTTCCGATTTTGTGTATTGTGTAAAATGAGAAATGAAATCTCAAAATGGAATGAGTATAAAACACCGATTAATAATCATGTATCACTATAGTGTTAAATGCAAAATTATCACATAAAATACTGATACGATATTTCCGAGTTTGGACTATCCCACTATATTTTAATCTCAATTGGATTCAAATACTTTACAAGTTTCTAATTGTTTTAATTGCATATTTTATTCGAAATTTTTTTGATATTATTTTTAATTGTATAGGTTTCCACACAACTTCTTAAAGTATCAAAAAATATTTGTCTATATATGTCTCATGACGCGATGCCACGCTACATGTATGGATGAATTAGTTTATCGACGCTTCAATGATTGACAGTTGTTATGGGATATATTATATGATGAGTTTTTAGGGTTGGCTTTGAAGTATTTTATATATGTATATATATATTTTTCTTTTTCGTTCTTGATTGATCTTTTGTTCTTTGTATAATTATACACAATACATTTCGTGCTTTATGTAATTATACATAATTTAAAATATTCGTGTTTGTTGATTTTGATGGGATAATGACGTTACACAATGAATCCTTAGAATGGGCTTTGAATATATTAATTCATCATGCGATTATTGTTGCAAATATATATTTTTGATTTATTCTGAATATTTCTAAATGAGTTTGACTTCTTGAAAAGAAGAGATCATATAATATGAAGATATTTCTGTCAATTTTTTAAGATTTAAATTAGATATTTAATTTATAAAATAAAAACATATTTATATTGCAATAATTTTCATATAAACAAAAAAAATTAATTAACAATTTTTATTGACCTAAACAAAAAAATACGAATGTCCAAAATTATTAATTAATTAATTATTTAACAATTATTAATAATACAATTTTCATATATTTAATATTATGTAATGAAATAGTCACATGCAGATGCATACATGCACATAGACACGCACGCACGCACACATGCACACACGCAGGCACGCACGTACGCACACACATTCCACAATTTTCTCAAAAACGTAGCTTCTGAACGAAAAAATTTTATATCAAATTCTTTATTTATTTTTTTACGTAGAATTATTTCCATTCTGATCATGCTACTGTTTATATGTGTTTACGTTTCTGCATGTTAATAATTTAACTTAGAAGTTAATGAGTTATGTATTTAATAGATAAAAAATTATATTAAAAAAATATAACAGAACTAATTCAACACAACATGTTTATAAAATGAAAGATATAAAAAAAAATTAAACTGATTATAATTATATGTTTCAGGTGTATACGAGTTTGTACCATTAGAATCTGGAGAAGGACAGAAGCTGCAAATTAATGCTCAGAATTGCATTCATTGTAAAACCTGTGATATCAAGGATCCGAGCCAGAACATTAATTGGGTTGTACCAGAAGGAGGAGGAGGTCCAGCTTATAATGGAATGTAAAGTAAACTGAGATAATGATTTGTTAAAATGTTTTATAATATAATACAGACAAATACTATTTTTATATATATTTTTAAACGTGTAATAATCGTGTAATAATGAAATTTGTAATTGATAAAAATTACTTTTTATTATATTGATATAGCAACACGTGAAGTATTGTCAAATTGAAGATTATTTCATTTAAAGATAAAAATTTTACAAAGAATAAATATTATGCAATTGTAACAAAACAAATACTATGTTGTTTTTATTAGTAATTGAAACTTTTATATTTCAAATAAGATTGTTGTGTATATCATCATATAATTTTAAGTTTCTTACTAAATCTAATTTTCAACATATTCAATGGTGAACGATTTGAAGTTTTATCAACTAAATAAATGCAATTTTTGAAAAACACTAATAAAATATTTTTTTATTATAAAAATAGTTAGTAAAATGAAAAGTAAAATTATAGAAAAAATATACTTACTGTACATTGTACACTCTTTCCAGGGGCTGCGGGCAACTGTGCAAAAGCACAGTCGGCTGCAGCACGGAATTAGCGATCTTGAAGTGCCCAAACTCACAGAATATTATAAACCTGTTATATTTCGCAGGAATGGGAGACTTCCCTTCAGAGGTCGATTCGTGAGGATGACAATCTCTATAAAAAATCCGTAACCAAAATCTGTATCTCTATCGCGGCAAATAAGTATTCCCTAGTCTAAGGCACTTAGCATATACCTGGCGACCTTCTGTGAGTAAAAATTTTTCGTCCGAAATGAACATTACTTCGGATATTTGTTTGTTACTACTCATGGAATCAGTGGATCGTGATTTTGTAAAACTTGAGGTAATTTTTTTTTGAGAGGAAGGGAGGGGTGGGGGAAGAAAACTTGTAGAATATCTCGTAATATTCTCCATATTTAAAGAAGGACGCGCCACATCTGAGTTTGTTCAGAAGCGCGAAAAATAGTCGAAACACGGTCTAAAATATGAGAGTGAACATGTGCGTGATGTGTTAAATGCGATGCAATTTAATGACCAAAGAAATTGACAAAGTTGTGTTCGTTGAGGGTAATCGTGTGTCGAAGAATATGAATGAGTTTTTGTTGAAGCGATCAGATAATGCATATGATAGCAAAGAATGAAAGGCTATTATAAGTCGATATATTATAAGTCGATATATGCGAGAAACAAAGAGAAATAATGAAAATAAGTCAGATGTTTGCGAATATAATTAGCAACGTGTAAGTGGGTCAAGGTAGGATAATAAAAATGAGAGAAGTAAGAGAAACAAAGTATGCTGTGATTGTAAAAGGATGAAAGTGTAAAAATGACGAGTGAACAGCGAAAGGAGAAAGTGTTAAGTGGTCAAGTAAATATAAGAATGGAAACTGTATCTTAAAAGAAATGTAAGAAGAAGTTTAAGGGTCTGAGGCTCAAAGTTGAGACATCAAAGAAAATGAATTCGAAGGTGAGCATGTTTAATGTTAAGAATGAGATGACAAGTGAAATATTTACGAATAAATTATATGAAAAGAACTTGAAGAGAACCTGTGTCTGTTGGTACGTTATTAGAGTTTGCAGGAGTGGATCAGCGTGTGCTGTTTTGTCTATCGTTTTGGTGGGTCGAAAGGCATCAGCCTGGTGTATGTTATTCTGGAGCGTGTGGATCTGTTTGTCTATACTCTTGGCTGCTGATATTATGGTTTAACGGGTAGGGGTTGCAAATTTTCCTATATAGTTTCCAGTCTGTGTGTTGTATGTTGGATAAGAATATGTCTAGATTTGAGGGTTTGTAATTGGGCTATCTGTAAGTATAGGTGGGGGAGTGAAGGATACTGGCCTGTTAAGAGATGCTTTTTTAGTGCGACTCCATTGTTGTTCCTGGTTGCGTTATTCCAAACCTGGTGTTTTGCGTTGAAGTCGCCTCTAGTGATATATGTAACATGTTTGTTATGATGGGTAACCTGGATTATTTCTTCGGAGGTGATCCTGTGTTCAGGAGGTACATATACGGCAGTGACGATTAGGGGAGGAGTTGTTTTGGTTTTTATTGTTACGGTTTCCATGGGAGAGGTATTGCTCTAAATGTAGTCCTCCGAGGGGATGTTTTTGTAGATGGCTATTAAGACTCCTCCGCGCTGGGACTCACCTGGGACAGTAGTTCGGTCTCTCCTTCGTACATTATATTATGGGAAGTCTGTCATTGGATCTTAGCCAAGTTTCAGTAACGATGGCGATATCTATTTGTTGTTCATGTAGGAATCTTTGTAGTTCATGTTTCTTGTTTTGGATGTAGTAGTATTCCGTAGTATGATGTTAAGCGATTGTTTAGTAGCCAGCTTCCAGTTCCTTGACAATGAGGATTGTAGCCCTGACTCTTTCAATGTTGGAGATGCATTTGGTGCAATGCTTTTGGATGAGTTCTATGATTTTGAGGAATGTATCTAAGTCGGAGTGTTTGACTTCATCGAGAGTGCTTTCTATTGCTGAGATTTGTGTGTGTTTGGAAGTTCTTGAGGAGGAGTTTGCCTTGATAGGGCGTTGACGTAAGAGAGGGGTTTGTTTCATGTGTCCGGAGGCAGCAGGATGGGGGTGGGAGTTTTTGGTGTAGGTTTGGCAGTGTTCAATAAGGTGTGATATGCTTGTAGGGAAAGGTGGTGAGGGAAAGATAGGTGTTTGGGTGTAGCTCGTTTTTGTAGGTGTTGGTCAGATAGACTAGGAGTGCTGGACATTTTAAGTAATTGGCTGTATGGTTTTCTAGGCAGTTTATGCAGGTTGGCGGAACTTGTGGCGTTTTGGTACATTCTTTGGTGGGTCAGCACATTTGACACATACTGCATTCTTGTTGGAGTTAGTAGAGGAGTGTCCGTGCGCCTGGCAGCGGTAACATTGGATTGTGGGTTTCTTGGACTCATACTTCTCACAGTAGACTTTTATGTTCTCTATGAATCGGACGTGGTTAACATTGGCTAGTATAGTACCTGGTACGAAGGTGACCCTGTAGATATTTGGTATCTGTTGGTAATTCTGTGCAGTTTAGTGCTTTGAGTCCATGGGTTTTCAGGTTATTTATTATTATTTTATCATTTAACTTAATAAGGTCTTTTAGAACTACTGTTAAGATTTTTTCGGTGGAGACTGTGAAGGTGTGGAACTGAATGTTTTGTTTTCGGCATACTTCTTTGAAATCATTGTAGTCCATTAGGTTATGGAATATGATTTTAAGTTTCTGCGAGATATATTTTATGTAATATCTGTTGTTATAGCTGGTTTTTAGTGCTTCTAATAATTTGGTGTGATTAATGTTTCCTGTAAGATAGGCGGGGGCTTTACGTTGGTAGGTTTCTAGGGAATTTCCGGTTGTGTGTTAGGGCCTTCGTTTGTTTGTTCTGTGTTGGCTCAGTCGGTATCTTGCAATAGGCAGTCAGCGAATATGCTGAATCTATTTTGTGTAGGGTTTTGTTTCCATACCTGGACTGAGTGTTGTTGTTGACCTTGAGTTGTTGATCTCGATCTTCTACGTATGGTTATTGGTTACAGGACATACTCTGTGACTTTTCTCTTGGCCCTGGGCCATGCGTCGGGGTTAATTGCCTTCGTCGTGTTATCGCTCGTGTAGTGGTTCCGTGAGTGTAATACGGTTGTCGCCGCGTTGGTCGCCTGGTTAGCCGTATGGAAATCGATGTTGCTCCTTCCACGGTTCACTCGAGACTGGTACATTGCTGAATGCCGTATGAGAACGTAACTGGCTTGTTTTTTTTTTTTTTTTTTTTATTGTTAG